>NW_026849184.1:0-61039 GCF_030867785.1 Colletotrichum acutatum
AAATTCAAAATCAGCATAGCCTGGGGGTTCTCAATTTCCGACAAGAACATAACACATATGATCAAAGTCTATGAAGGATGCTCGAGATTTTTTCAGGTGGCTGTGGCTGAGAAATAGAATATACCTCAAGGCCCAGCATGCCACCGTCAACTAAGGTGCATAAATAAGACAGTTATCATGACCTTCGGGGGGCTGAAGAGCTTCTGAAGACATGGAGTTTCATAGTAGCTGTAGCCGAAGTGTCAAGTGTAGTCAATTACCCTCGACAAAGAAACGAATTGCCTGGATTTCCTCGCTTCTCATTGGCCTTAACATTGTTTCCTTGATCATCGCTTAGATGTAGGTGCCAGTAATTTTAGTCTTGAAACAACCCCGCGGGCGGCCAGGTCATTTAGATCAGACGACAGCAGGTCCCCGCTGTACGGCATTGATGGCCTGCCGGTTGCTTTACCTCGAACTTAAGCATAGAAGATCTTATTGGAGACGCTGATCATAGCACGCGTCTTATAAGGAGAGTAAGGGAGGCCCCAACAAAAAGTCTTTTTACTGGCCATTGGCCTTCATGAGGTTTTGTAACCGAGTTGCAGCTTTAGCACCTTGCGTCATGGCCATCGTGCGGCCTCGTCGCTCGGAGAGTCGATAATTGCCGACACTAGCAATTTGCATTCACCTAGTCGTTTTCGATAAACTTGAAGAAAAGCTTAGCTCTGCAACCGTGTCTGCAACCGTGTCACAATTATGGTGGGCAACGTAATGGTCAAAAATCTGGTTTTTTGTATGCCGGCGCAAGTAGTGCGATCAAGCCTCTACTGCGCTCTCCAGCTGGCTCAACGAGCCAAGTATGTTCGTTCCTCTAAAGTAGGTAGTATGATACAAAGAAGTGTTCGACACGTGATGGTCTATGTACAACAACGCCGCTTCTCAACTCTACAGATGCTGTGATGCTCTTGATTTATGCGCGAACGAAACGCGACTTGGTGGACCAACCCCAGGACTCAACGTCACGCTTGCTCATGGCGGCAACGCTCTCGGCGTAGTCGCTGGTGCCGTGGGAGGGGTCAGCGTCGGTGGCCTTGCAGGTAGGGCCGGAGTTGTAGGTGCCGAGGGCGCCGTTGACGGAAGAGAACTTCTGCTTCTCCTTGGTGGTGGCGAGCATGTTGGTGGCAGCCTCCGTGGTCCAGCCGTTGATGAAGTCGCCGTGGGAGCACCAGGCAGGGCCGCAGGCGAGCTTGAAGGGCGCGGTGCCGCTCCAGCCGTTGGGCAGAACCTTGCGGAGGTCGTAGCGGATGGAGAAGCGGAGCTGAGGCATAGACTTCATGCCGGAGGGGCAGCTGCCACCGCGCTTGGTCTTGTAGGCGGTCTCGAGGGTCTCGGTGTTGACGCACTGGGGGAAGTAGAGGAGCTGCTGGAGGTGGGTGCCGCAGGTGGAGGAGGGGAAACCGTTGGCATCGGTGCTGCCGCCGCCGCCGTTCTCGCAGGCCCACGAGGACTGGGCGTCGGCGATCATGTCGCCCTCGTTTGTGGCGGTGGCCTTGCCGGCAACCATCTGGAGGTTTTGGGGGATAGCGACCTCTGCCTCAGTCTCGCCAAGGTTGTAGTAGGCGCTGAAGCGCGACAGAGGCATGGGCTCGTAGGTCTTGCCGCCATCGGTGGTGTAGAGCGGCGTGGGGATCCAGTAGACTGACAAGTCGTTGGGGTTCTCGGCGTTGGTGCATCCCTTTTGGAGCTCGGCGCTGGTCTTGGTGTTGATGGTGACGGCGTCGGAGCCGAAGAAGGAGTGCAAGTGAGACTTGTCGTACTGGCCGGGGTAGACAATGGGATCGATGTTCTTGGTCATGAAAGGGGAGGCAACGTTGACCTGGGTGTAAGCCTGGGCCAGGCCGGCGAGGAGACCGGTAGCGAAAAGAAGGGAAGACATCCTGTGTCTGTAAAACGAACGAAGAAGTTAAAAAAGTGAGTAAAAGGTAGAGAAGTAAGGAGGGAATGCGACAAGGAACGAAACGTTGAAGAGCAAGAGAATGACCGAACAAAAAGCCATCATGAGACGAAAGTCTTTCCAACTTCTTATAAAGTATTCTCAGCTCTCAAGACTTGTACCATGCCCCATTGCTGTGCCTCGTCGTCCAGAAAGGGATACCCGACGTAATTAAGCCCCTTCTAAATTTCCGACCAAGTTTCACGCCATCGCCTTTGGCAGCGGCATGCAGCCGAAAAGGGAACCACGTTCGTGGGGCATCCCGTTTTGTCCAAAGTGAATTAACTTGGCAGAGCCGCACGATGCCTGCGATGGATTAGTTTCTAAATGTTGATTGGATATGGACCACATCCAACATCACTAGCGTCTGTGTTATTCCATTGTTATCCGCTTTTTCGTCCGATGCGACGATGGGAACAGTCCGGGAGATCAGCCCACTCGTAGACTCTCAGCAGGAATAGCCGGGGGCTCTCCTATTTTTCACCACGATCTATGACTTCGACTGCTCCAGTTGGTCGCATACGTACACCCAAATATCAAGCTTATTGTTTATCTAGATCGGTATCCCACGCTTGGAAGTTTTGAAAGCGTTGTGTCTGTACGACTATTTTTTCACTAAAAGTCCTCTACCCGAGAAGTTGGCAACCTTATCAGCAACCCTAATCCTTGGCTCCTATCAGCAGGGATGGCATAGGAGAGGCTCACATTTACAACGTGGTCCACCCACCGGAGATCTCAAGTCATCCGGTGAGCAGCAGACCCGTCGGGATTAGAATGTCTGCTATTCCCCAGTTGCTCCTAAGATCAACATCACTGAGGCTAGATCCCTAAATCTTTAATTGTGAATTGATCACTGGCTGTATCAGGCATACAAACAACCTGGCGCGCGTCTGGATTTGACACTACGCAGCCTATGTTGATGAGCTCGGCGCCCTCAGATAACGTTGGAGATGTAATTTGAGAAACTGGCGAACGTGACTTCGATGACACCCTCCCACAGGCAGAGTCAAGATTTTCCTTCGTATTCTGGACCTTCACCTGTGAACCCAGTTTACCGAACCCGACAGCCGGCGGAAAAGGATTTGCAGATGGGTCATGTTCATTCGGGGCTCGTGTTTTCTGCCTTAGGTAAGCGGTATCTGGCTTCCAGGTAAGTCGGTATGTGGGCGCTTCGAAGCATCCGAACGCTGGTCTAAGCGACGTCGGCTAAGATATACTCAGTATGAAAACTCGCTCTGGCGACTGGGCAGAAAAAATTACGTCGCGTCATCGATAAATTTTCATACAATTCCGGGCCACAATATCCTAGGATGGGCCACCGACAATCAATATGGGCCGCTCGGTGAGGGCATAGTGAAATAGGATGACTTTCCCGAACTTCGGGGCCGGACAATCGGCACAGAGAAGTAGTTTGGAGTCGTGGGTGTAATTGCTAGGGGGATGCTTGTCTGTTAAGAAGTGGGGATAATGCGACTTGGAGGCATAGACCATCCAGTTGGGTAGGTCATCCCCCTTTTCACACGATAATTTTCGGCGGCTATCCGTTCGGTTCGGTCTGAAAGAATCCAGAATCTTTGAGAAGCGAGGAGTAAGCTTGCCTAAACGCCAACCGCAAACCCCTTTAATTATTGGGATCGAATTTGATCCCTGTCTGCGCATGGGTCCCGCGGACGCTTTCCTTTTTGCGGATAGCCACCACCCTAGACTCGTTGGCCTGCATTATCGCCCGTTTCAAAACTTTTGCATCCTTGAAACGGGATGACTTGTCGCGACCATGTAATTCAAGAGATGTGACCATGTGGTTCAAGAGATATGAATTAATACTATCGTGAATCGGATTTTTGCCAATGCCCTTATCTTACTGAGTACGGTCACTATCCGCAGTACTCAGCCTTGTATGCCAGTAGTCAGGGGAAACTCCAATAAGCCGATGCCGGCACTCGCACCCAAGGCTTCCCAAGAACCATAGTGATACCGCAACGGGGTCAAAGTGAATGCAGGCAGTAGTTAAATGCGTTTGAGTGCAGCAAGGACACATGGCTCGGCTGTACAGATCCTATCCGGGGTTCTTACCAAAAGTCGTACGCGGGTCAGTTACGTTGAGTGTGGGCCAGCAAATGAATTATGATCTAGACTCTTTACCTTCAGTCCAAGAAGCTAGAGTGTGGCTCGACATGTAACAAGAAAGGCTGTAAAGAAATCGGAGCGTGGGACGACCGTGATCAAGATCAAGCAGGACAGTTTTCTGATAAGCTCACCTAATAGCTGAAGGATAGATTGCAAGCCAGGAGGACATTTGGATGCCGTATTGAGAATCTATGGAACACCCGCATTAGCAAAGAATTTGCGAGATACTGAGATCTACATGCTGCTCAGGAGGGCATCTATCGACAAGGATATACGTAGTAGGGGGACCATGAAATGGTAAAGTCAACTCCGTCAGTGTGGGGAGAGGGAAATGTTAATGAGACCAAACAGAGACTGTCACTGAGGCATATGGGCCTTTCCCCTCGCCTCCCTTAATCAAACCCAAGTCAGGGGCGTTACAGTCTCTGTACAGATATCCGTACGAAAAAAAATCTACTTCAGTGGGGTTGATCTCTTCGATCTATTTTGCTCACACTTGGGTTACTTGATGTCGTGTCGTTATATCAATCTAGTGAGTGGTAGCGAAGCTCGGGTGTCCGAGGGGAGTCAGCCCAAAGTTATCTTTCACTCCTGGGGAGAGGAATACATCATCAACTTCCCCCAGCTCGATCAGGCTGGCACTATCGTGATGATGCTTGGCCAACCAAGGAGGTAGAATGACAATAGATGACTCGCGCTGTACTACCTATCTCATCTCATTCTTTGCCTAGGACCTGGTTACGCGATCTTAGGGCGCGACTTGATTGGTGTGTCCAGACACCGTCACACAGTCCATCCGACTAGTTGAAGCTGTGCTAAGCTTTGAGATATGTCTATTTCCAGTCTGCCTCAGTGGACGCCCCCTCAGCCACCGTACTACCGTCCCAGGGTCAATCACGCCACGAACTTACCCCTGGGATGGTGTCGTCGAATGGGGAAGCGCCAAAGACAGTCTTGCGGCAATCAATGACGAGACCTGTCTCTCAAAACCCCCAGCTGAATAGCCGGCGTGGCCCGGCAAGGCTTTTGTTGGCGCCCCAGGAGGCACGCTGTAACACGTTCGAAAAACAAGACTTCAATACGGTAGGGATGCGTATGTAGTGTTCGGTCCGAGGCCACCTGGAATGTTTGTAGAACGCTCTGCCAAGGGATTGTTTTGAAATACCACGGGGCCGGCACAAGATTGACTCCCAGGGCCCCCTGAGGAGTTTTTGCATTCCACACCCGCAAATGCCGGAAAATCTTAGACATTACGGCGCCCATATTGCCGACATCATCCGGCAATACCACGGCAACCCTTTCCTCACGGGGCTCAAGGTGGCCTATCCGAGTAAGACAATGTCTTACCCAGGAAAACGGCACAAGTGCGGAGGGCGTGGTGTGTTCCAGACCGCGATTAACAGCAATTTTCCAGTCCTACGGCCCGAGGCCGCGTCGACATATTGCTGGATATGTCAGACCGTGACGCGGCAAACGCTCTTTTGAGAATGAACATCTGGCTGAACATGACGGGTCTTTGTGAAGTTGAATTTGTTGCAGACTCCATCCGAATTTGGATGTGCCGTTGAGAAAGTAGTATCTCTAGTACTTTACGCCTTGTTCAAGGGCATTGAGGTGGTTAAGGTTCGTTTCCGAGAAACATCGCACTCCATTCTGAATCCTTCGTGCAACAATAACATACATCGCCTCTCTTCACGCGACTGGATCCTAAGGTCTCTTAGTGCCAACCGGCATAGTCCGAGCCAAGCGAACGACTTTCCTTTTCAACCATCCTACTTAGCCTTGTGTAAGGAGAGGTAGGGCTAGATCATGATGATAGGGAGCTAATGTTCACAAGGAGACCCTCAGGCAGCAGGACAGAGGCGACGCATCGCCCACTGCTAGACTCAGATGAGGCATGGAGAGGATATTGCTGCATTCTTCGAGGTGGTTCCGTTTCTCAGGGGCGACTATGGCATCGCAAAGCTTCGCAGAGCATTCTCGGTCTTCTATTTTCAGACGATGTCAACACGATGGCAAACGAAATCCGAGATAAAAAGAAGGCAACATTGCCTCCTCAGAGAATTCCCTTCTCACTCCCATCACCACGATAATCACGACATTCTTTCATTGCCTTTGGGCCACATTCATTCTTTCAGTTTGACCTCATTTCTCTCGCTAACCGCCAGAGGTCTAGTCACTCTTTAGTAATCACTCTTGTCACTCTCTTCGCAATGGCGCTCCGCTCTATCGCCGCCGTTGCCCTCCTGGCCCAGGGATCTGCGGCTCAGGTTCTCGGGCTCCCGATCCCCACTCTTCCCGTCAACGTCGGTCTTACCACAACGATTGCAGGCGTAGGTGTCGGTGCCAATGTCGGCAACACTGTCAGTGTCAGCCTCGGTCTCGGCGGTGTTGCCACCGTTGGTGCTGGCGTTGGATCCACGATCGCCGCCTCTGTTGGTGTCGCTGGTGCCACTGTCACTGCTGGTGTCAACTCAGGAGGTGTCGTAGCCTCTGTCGGTGCTGGCGGCATCCCGATCACCGTCGGAGCCGGAACTGCCGGAGTCGGCGTCGGGGTTGGCGGTCTTGCCACCGTTGGCGTCGGTGCTAATGGTGTCACCGTTGCTCTCCCCGTCGGAACCCTCGTTGTCAACCCCGCCGGCCTTGTCTCAACCCTTCTTGGAGGAGGTGTTACGACTATCTTCCCGTCTACAACAGTCAGCTCTGTTGCCTCCAGCATCACCTCAACTGTGGCCGTAGCCACCTCGTCCTCAACTGGCGCAGGTAGTACAGGTGCTTCCACTGTCTCCTCCGCCACCACTGGAGTCACCAGCGTGCCCTCCGTCTCTACCAGCGTTGGTTCTGCTACGACCTCTGTTGGCACCACCAGCGTCGCCTCTTCCTTCACCTCGACTGTCATCTCTACCTCTAGCTTCGTCAGCGGTAGCAGCACCTTCGTGACTACTCTCTCAAGCGTCACCTCGGGCGTCACCAGTGTCCCTTCGGTTACCACGAGCATCGGATCAGGCACCTCTTCCGTCATCACCACCAGCGTCCCTTCTTCTTTCACATCCACATTCGTGTCCACGTCAAGCTTCACCAGCGATGGCAGCACCTTTGTCACAACCATCAGCTCTACTTCGGAGGGCGTCACCAGCGTTCCCACCACGTCCACCATTGACACTCAGATTACTTCCAGCTCCACTTCCACTTCCAGTGCTGCTGCGTCTTCCAGCGCGTCTGTCAACCCCCTGACTGTCGGTGATGCGAGCTACTTGGGCTGCTTCAGCTCTCCTTCAAGCTTCCCGACCTTTGTTCTCACTCAATCTGCTGCATCCATGACCATCGAGCGCTGCGTTGCTGCTTGCCCGTCCAGCAAGTACGTCGGTCTCTTCGCCAATGATTGCTTCTGTGGCTCAACTGTCGACTCTGTCAATGAGGTTTCCGTTCCTGATGACCAATGCAACATTCCCTGCGGTGGAAACAGCGCCGAGCGCTGTGGTGGGCAGGTCGGACTGACCAGACGTCAACTTATTGGCCTCAACGTTCGCTTCACCATCTACATCCGTCTCGGACTTGCCGGTGGAACCACCGCGTCTGCGACTGTTACTACTTCTTTCACAACGACGACGACTGGAACCGTCACTTCTTGCCCTCCTGGAGTCTCAACTTGTGCCATCGGATCCCTCACCACCGGCGTCACCACCGTCACAACCACCTACTGCCCTACTGAGACTCCCGTGCCCAACCCCTGCAGCAACGGACAGTGCTTCGGCCAGCCCTGCTACGGCGATGACTGCTACAAGAAGCTCGTCTGCTACGGTGACTATGTCAGCTTCGACTACCCCTGCTACGGTGATGAGTGCCGCCGCCGCCTTGTGTGCGTGGACGGACTTTGCCACCCGGAGACCTGCAGCGGATACGACTGCGGCCGCAAGATTATCTGCAAGAGCGGACTCTGCGGATACTCTCAGTGCCAGGGAGACGAGTGCATCAAGGAGAAGATCACCTGCTACGGCAATGCTTGCAAGATCGAGACCTGCTCGGGAGAGGAATGCTACAAGAAGTACGTCTGCACAGGCGACATGTGCGAGCACGAGACCTGCCCGTACACCGACGTCAACAAGAAGTACGAGTGCACCGACGACAAGTGCAAGGTCGTCACTCCTTGCAACGGTGACTGCCCCAAGCCCCAGCCGCCGAGCACTCTCCCGTACCCCACCGGCACCGCTCCGGCCATGCCTCCCGCAAGCCCTCCGGCAAACCCCCCGGCTGTGCCTACGGCTACTGCTCCTGCCGGACAGCCTCCCTTGAACCCGTCTGTTCAGCCTCCTGTCGGACAACCTCCTTCCAACTCTGCTATGCCCCCTGTTGGTGTGCCTCCTTCAGGGGCCCCTCCTTCCGGCCCTGCTGTTACGCCTCCGGCTGGCCAGCCTCCTTTGAACCCTTCCATGCCGGTCTCGCCTCCCGTCAACTCTGCTCAGCCCCCTGCCGGTCAGCCCCCTGCCGGTCAGCCCCCTGCCAACCCTCCCGCAGGCCAGCCTTCCGTCAACCCCACGGCACCCGGCGGTGGTGTTCCCACAGGAGGCGCCAAGCCCCCTGTTGTTACCGTCGCCGGTTCCAGCAGATCTGCTGTTCCGTTCGGCTTCGTCGGCATGGCTCTCGGCGCGGTTGCTGGAGTCGTCTTCCTGTTGTAAGAGAATTCGGTGATCAAAAGACTCTTCTTCTCATTACTGGCTCTTCGAATCGAGGGGCTTGCTTATTCACTTCTTCCAACGGGCTCTACATATGGGTTGCGTTTCTTACAACATTGGGTTCACGGTTGACTTCAGGTCTAGCTAGGAAGGTGGCCGTTTCCAGGCGGCCGTAGTAATTGTTCTTGGTCTATTCCACTGCTTCAAGCTCGGGTGTTCGTTGTGAATTTAGATTAATCGGGGATCTAATGACTGGGGGTATGATGAAACTCAAAGTATTTTGCAAACCATATGTGTACTGTTCCTGCGACTCCAACTATCTTTGACCTTCATCCTCTGTTATTGACCTTGATGATATCTGCAATATCTAAAAGCACTCAATCTTGAGCTCCTCGTCCTAGAGCCCGTATCTTCGCGCCCCAGAGCCAAAGAATGATAGGGCATGGCAAACCAACTCCTATGAATACGAATGCTAGCAGACTATTGCCCCAGCCGTATCCGAGCCTACTGAAAAGTTGCGGAGCGAAGATGGGGAAAGCGAAACCAAATACGTTTGACAGCATACGTGCTGCTGCGCTTGCCGATGCAGCATGTTTGAACTCGTCAATCAGGTAAGCGTTTATCGCAGACCCCGTGACAAACGTTCCGCATGTAAAGATGGCGGCGCCGACAGCCACGAATGCCCAATGCATGCCCCTCTCTGCCGCCCATCCATACCAGAACAAACCAACGGGGAGGAGAACAACACCAACGATGAGGTAGGGCACTCGAAACTCCGGGGTTGTATCGCCCTTGGATCTATCTTGGAGACGTCGGAAAATGTAATCCATGAGTGGACCTCCAGCCTGCGAAGAAATTGTGATGCCAATCGCTAGAGCAATGTAGTTGAGCGTACTCTGGGTTTCTGATTGGCCGTATTTGTCCATCCACAGGCTGGCAAATGACGAGAGAACGAGAACATAGAGACCGAAGCTAATTGCCCATATCCATGATATCACTAGGATGATCGGTCGGCGGGTCAGAATTTTTATCGGTCTCAGAAGATGGATTGATAGTCCCTTGGAAAGCCCCCTTTGGGCAAGTCCGTTCCACGGCGGACCGGAGCGATTGCGGCCGCTCGAGGACTGGCTTTCAACTTTGCGCTGAAGCAAGATCGGCGTGTAGGTCTCGTCAACCAAAAAGTATGCGATGAATGTAATCCCTGCTGAGAACATGGACAATATCCAGAATAGCCACGGCCATTCAATATAATCCGACACAAGCCCGCCGATGATGGGGCCGAGCGCAGGGCCAAAGTATGGGATGAACGATGCTATTGCAAGAGATTTACCACGGTCTTTGACCCGGTACATGTCAGCCATGATGGGACCTGTCAACTATCAACCGTCGTCAGTTCGTACCTATAGAGAAATTAGTGAGAATGTATCCGGGGTTCAAATACCACTACACCAGCACTGGCTCCGCAACCGGACAGAAACCGTCCGGCAATCATCAACGGCGCACTTTTTCCGACGGGACAGAGTGCATTCCAAAGCTGATAGAAGCAACACGAACCAATCCAGACAGGCTTTCTCCCATACATCTCAGACAAAGCTGCGATCAGGAAAGGGGCAAATGCTTGGCCCAAGACGAACAGCGAGAAGGTGATTTGTGTGGTGGTAGCACTGATACCAAGATCTCGAGGTATTTGTGGTAGAGCGGATGCCATCATGCTAGTTGACATGAGAGTGATCAACTGCCCAGTTGAAATCAGTACCGCAATTGTGACCTTGCGGTACGTCGGCCAGTTGTAGGGATCATGGGGGTCATCTAGACTTTCCCAAGTTGCCTATTCGTGAACAGAATGTGTGAGCGATTGCCGCCGCAAATGATGTGATAAATTGAGCCTTTACCCCATGATCCTGGTACAATCGTTGCAGTCTACCCTGCACAGCCTCATCTGAAGCTACTGTTGGTACCGTGGTGGCAGTCTTGAAATGGTCGCCTCCACTCACATTATGTGTCCCCATGTCGTCGAGATCAACGTGCTCTTTGTTATCCATATGGATTCAAATGAGCATAATGTGCTCCAGGGTTAAAACTTTTGGACGAGATCAACGACTGTCTAGCATAGCAGGGTGGTATTTTGGCAGAAGGATCTTCGAGTATTTATACCTGTAAAGCCAGTCTTACGTCGATGACCGACTGACACTCGGCTCCGAGGCCCAGCAGTCGGAATCCTACATCGTCACCCTGGTCAGCTTGGGTCTAGGCTGCATGAGACAAAGCCTTCGGTACCTATTTTAATCAATTTCAGATTGACGCAAACCCACCAAAATCACAAATAGATCTGAGCACCTTTCTGAAATCTGTAATTGAAAGTCTCTCTTAAGGGATTAGAAAAAAAGCATGCCAATTTACTCTTCATTCAATAATCATCCAAGAGAAGGTACTGATCTTATGCATCAATTTGAGTATGATAAACAACAACTGGATCATGGTAGGAAAGAGAAGGAAATCATTAATGAAAAAAGTTTGCGACCAGCTCAATGCTGAGTTCCAAGTAGAATTACGTAGAGGGTACGAGCGTCCAACATTAAAGACAATTTTCCTCTCAGTTTTGCTTCCTGTTGATAGTGGCCCAGGCCACCCACACCCTGAATATTCAGTCTCCGATAATGATCAATCGTTGAGTCCGCAATGTCTTCGGCAATGACGGCTGTACCGATTACTTGAAATTTCGCGTATTCAGTCGATCTATATTCCTTTCGCCTCCCTGTTGGCCTCACGACCAAGGCCGTCTTGGTGCCTCCAACCCAGCATATAATGTCTCCCAATGCTGCTCGGCTTGAAACGACCCCCATTTTCCACTCAGGACTCTGGTCGAAGTGACGACCGGTCCAAAGCTAGTACAGGAGAGTTTCTGCATCTGTAGAGTCCGTGGTTGTAGTATGTGATGAATGGTCGGAGTGGTTCGGGGTGCTTTCAATAGACCCCAATGCATGCTTGTTTCGATCAATCCAATTTAGCAAGTCCGTCAAAGAATAATTAGAATCTATCTGATCTTCCCAGGTGACAAGACTAGACTGGTTAAAGCACATCTGCCCAATGCCCGCGTTCTCTTTGTCCAAGATGGCCCCTATAAGATCGTCGCTCTGCCTGCAGGCATTTCCAAGATCGTCTCCGTAGTTGGTTTGGACCCCATGGGACCACTCATCGACTTGACCCAGATTGCCAGCCACGTCTTTCACTGAAGGACCTAGAGATCGAATAATTCCAAGTAAATATCCAGTCAATTTGAATGCGTGGGGGTGGATGTATCCATGTTGGAGTGAAATAAGTTGTTTCTCAGGTTCAGCAACATAGGGTCCCAGGATTTGTTGAATCGGTGTACTTCGTGTTCCCATGAGAAGGAATTTGATCAAAGTTGCGTGGGATACAATATCAAGTTCATTCTTATCATCGAACATTCTTCTGCTGTTCATGAACTCCATCGTTTCGGTCCAAATTTGAAGCAGTGACTTGTCATAGTCTGGGCTGGGGTAGCCACGGCCATCCACTGCCAAACCAATCAGCCCAAAGATCTTATCTTTTGGGTCTTGGCATCGAGACTTCTGGTGATCGTAAAGAAGACGTCTCAAAGTATGAGAGCCCTGGTATTTTTGTTCGACCTGCTGGTTCAACCGAAGAGGCCCTTCAGTCGTGACGCTGTGGTGGGTCATCATCCTGATGAAGTTGCCCCAACTCAACTCCATGTTCCCGAAGCAGACTCGCCTCTGCCTTGCTTGTCCTATCTCCTGAATGATCCAGACTCGGTTCCAGTACTCGTCTTTCGCCAAGCGAAGCACCATTTCGCGCTCGCATTCTAAACTTGCCGCGTGTCCGTCGTCGGGGTCGCCGAATTCCGTTGCAGTGGTCGGGCTTTCATCCATCGTGCTCTCTTCTGAAGCAAAGCGAGCTTCAAGAGGGCCCATTTCCTCTTGAAATTGTGAATAACTACTTCCCAACCAAACAACGACTGTTTGTGCTCTGAAGTAAATATGTCTCATAATGGCAACCTGCCTGTTGCGCTCCTGCACATTCTCTTGGTCAATGCAGATCGCGTCAACCCACAGGAGACCACAATTGCCTCTACTCCGAAGGTAGAGAAGAGCATCGTAAAGATTCTTCCTCACGAGGAATGTATGACCATTGAGTATAATTGTGTGCACAGAAGCCTCCTCGCCCCATCTGTATGACAAAGCTTCGTAGCTTGGCTTTTCCCCGAATGCAATGTGATTCAAGGCGCAACTTATGATAGGGTCGCTGTCATCCTTCGCAGGGTGGATACTCAAGAATCTCGTGCACTCGATCATTTCTTCCAAAGGCTGATAATTGAAAGCCGTAGTCTTATCCAGTGGTCTAGGTTCAGAGCGACGCTTCGACTCGTTGGCTGACATTGCAGATGGAATCTTCGTGAGAGCTTCCCAGACCTTCTGATGGCCAGACACGAAGTCCCGTGTTGATAGGTCACGCCTGATGACTGGAAAAGATCAAGTGACAAGTGTTGGTAGTGGAGAGAAAACTCTCGAGTTGATCAAAGCTGCTGGGCCAGCAAACCCCATCGACACAAGAGTCCCTCGTAAGGTTCATGAGTAAGTCTTGCATTACCCCTCAATTTGTCATTGCCTGATGGAAGCCTTACGTTAGGCAGCTGGGCGCTTGACAACAAACTTCAATTGGCGTGAATGCTCGACCTGCATGAAGGCAGCCAACAGCCATTAGACAATACAGCCGACCATCTGAGACTGAAGCGCTACAGTATCTCATTGGTTCACCTAGCCACTCTAGTCTCGATCGCAAGTGCTTAGCATTTATGTTTCTTGAGATTGACACGAGAAATTTTCTTGCACACTGGGTTGCACATTCTACAAGGCTATAATTAAAGGTATTGACGACACAAAACCTCCCAGCTCTGGATTTCTGGAAGAATTCACGGTGATCATCCAATATATGCCTAAATTTACTGTAAAATAGTATTGGTTACAAAGCCGGACCAACTACTCTTCTCGACTTCCCGTTAGTATTCTAGATAGTTTTCTCGCCCTGCCTCTCAAAATCCATGTGCTCCAGAATGCTGTGTACGTAGACGTAGCTGAGACTTGGGTTCAACTGATGACCTGATACTGATACAGCTATCACTTATCGCGGTCCCCGAGTCAGGCGACCATCAACATGTATTTCAATTCGACCTTCCCCATACATGTGTGGTCTTCAAACTCAAAATAAATGAAAGCAGTCAAGGGGGCCCCATGCAGTGAGCCCAGCGATTCTTAGGGTAAGATCAAAAAGAAATCCCATGTCGCTGGAATTCAATGGAGTTGAGATGTCATATACGTACTAAGTACACAAAAGCAGTAGATGAGATGACTGACATCAATTTCCATGACCCCATATCATGGAACAGGGCAGCCGATATGGCTTTGACGCTGTCAAAAATCCTCAAAAGTTGAACCTACCTGGGTCCAAATATGGCTGAAGGTGGTTCTGGGGCTCAATCCTAGACTGACTCGTGTCCATCTAGACAAGCTTTGATCTTCAACCTCAGGGTTCCTCATTCGTACGGCACTTGCTTATCTGGCAGCAATTTAGGACCCCGGATCCATCAGCTAATTGAGTTAGCTCTGATAACGAGAGCTGGATAACTCCCCCGTCCGAACACTTCATCTCAACGACGACTTGCCAAGAGGCCAGAAATATCGAAGCCTTTCGTTCTTTTCTAGTAGCTGATGACATCTCACCAGACACAATGCTAGTCCAACAAAAGACAAAACCTTGGATTCTTTACGCTGTGCCCCCACGCGAGGGACACATGCGACCAGCGCTCCAAATCACCAAACATCTCATCAGCAGCGGCTTCGACGTCACGGTCCTGGGAACAAAACGGTGGAAGCCGACAATCGAAGCGATCGGAGCCCACTTTAGTCCCATCATCGGACTCTGGAAAACCCTCGACGATCCATCTCGCTGGCCAGACATCGCACAGGCATCGGATCCAGCCACTAGACTTGCCGCATCTCTCGATGGGGGATTCATCTCGTTGCTACCAAGCGGACTGGAATCAGTACGGGTGGCGTTGGCGGGTATGAGACGACGAGAGCCCGGCTGTCAGATCTTCGTCCTGTCGGATACGTGCTTCTCCGGGACGCTGGCTTTGAAGTTGGGCACAGACCTGCCTGAACTGTTTGAAGAGGATGAGGTGATTAAGACTATCGGGATTGGTGTCGTTCCAGTGTTCTGGACCAGCCCTGAGCGGCCACCGTGGGGATCTGGCCTTCCTTTCGACGACAGTGAGGAAGGGCGGGCAAAGAATGTCAGAGTACACAAAGAGACGTGGAACAGCGCCGCTGAGGATCGTGCGAGATGGGTATTGGGGTTGATGGGATGTCCCAAGCCCGTTGTGTCCCTTTATGAAGGGCTATCAACGAGTATAGAACATCCCTTCTGGGACGCATCGACGGTCTGTCACGACACAGTCCTGCAAATGTGTCTCCCGAGTCTTGAATTCCTTTCATCAGACTGGCCACGGAAGATCAAGTTCGCGGGGACGCTCCCGATCAAACCTATTCCATCTGACCTTACATATCCGAGGTGGTTCAACGATATCCTCTCAAACAGCTCATCTCTCCAGGTATCGAAACCCAGTCGCAAGAAAATTGTCTTTGTGGCCCAAGGAACTGAAGTGCTGGACCACGAAGAACTCATCATCCCGACAATGAAGGCCTTGGCTACCTGTCATGACATCCTAGTCGTTGCTTGTCTTTGCGTGGCCGGAGCAACTCTCAACACGAGCACTTTTGGGAACGGAGAATTGCCAGTAAATGCTCGGGTGGTGGATTACTTCCCGTACGACGCGATCTTGGCGCACGCGGACGTCTTTGTGTCAAACAGCGGGTACGGAGGGTTTCAACATGCGGTCTCAAATGGTGTGCCGATGGTGCAAGCGGGAAACACGTTTGACAAGCCAGATATCGGGAGAAGAATTGAGTGGTCTGACTTGGGGGTGTTTCTATCGGAGTCTCCTCCATCCGTGAGCGCCGTTGAGCAGGCAGTGACAGAGGTTCTGGGTGATGACAAGTTTAAGAGGCGAGCAGAGGAGCTTAGGAAAGAAGCGAGCACATATGATCCATTAAAAATGGTTGAAGAAGAGATACTGCTCTTAGCTACGTCGGCGGGGTCCTCGCCGAGTTAAGCAGATCGTGTCAAGGGTAGAGATAACAGCAAGGGTAAGCCGTGACTGAGCCTTTCACGCGAACAATAAAGAAACACTTTTGAACTATCTCAATCCTTGATATAACATCAGTACGGAAATCCAAAGCTGGTTCCGTCTTAACAACCGCAAGCCGTGGCCATCTACTCCTCGTCGTTCATCTCCTCATCCCCACTCTCAAAATCGGCTTCACCCTAAAAGACGTTAGTTGCCTATGTCCAACGAGCTCACGCAGTGGCAGAGTATTCATACCCCGAGTCCCCCTTCCTTGTTTTGAAGCTCCTTCATTCCGTACACAACCGCCGGCAGCTCAAAGTCCTTGGGCGCAGTGATAATACCAAACTCAACCAAGCCGTCAAAGTTGCTACCCCACCAGCTACGTCCATAGAACCCGACAATACGCTCGTCTGCTTGCGCTTCTGTTTTGCCACATCGAGTCAGTAGTTTCATGGGGCAAATCGGGTATCAGATCACTTACCAAGAGTCGAGGTCTCGGGGACATCCCCGTATCCTGTCAAAGCACCACCAGACGAGCCATCACTCAGATGAATCCTCATACCGCGAAGGGTATCCTCCTCCCTAGACACCTCAATCTTAACAATCTCGGCACCCTTGGGGATCTGAACCTCCTCAGAAGCATGTCCCCCAAACGTGTGTTCACCACCACCCCACTTCCTGATCCGCGGACCACAGTTGACACGATCGCCGCCGGGGAAATGCACATACGCGCCGTCGAGGATACATCCAGTCCGCACATCAACCGACTTAGCACGCACAACAGACCCATCACTCTTACGCCGAGTAAGAAGCGTCGCCCACGACCAGAACTTTTCACCCTCGCCGTCATCGATTGACTCCTCAATATCCTTAGTCACGACGGATCGCTTGCGTAGGAGGACTTCTGACCCGGGAATACGGATGTACGTGGTAGATGAGAAGAGGCGCCAGAGATCGCGCATTGTCTTTGTCTTACCGTTCATGCCGAGCACGTAGAGCTTCAGGCTCTCGTCGCGGGAGAAGCGGGCTTCGAGTTCCTTGAGGGTGTAGGAGACCTTCCGGGCCGGGCAATCCATGGGTGGAAGAAGTTCGGGCTTGTCGTTGAACTCCATGCGGGCGAGGTTAGCGGCGCAGGCAATCTCCACCCCGACATCTTCGGTCTCGATATTGATGAGAGAGACAGTCGGGGCACTTGATCGCTGCGCCGCCGATAGTCTGGTATCGCCGGGCAGCCAGAAGTGGTTGAGAGACCGGAAGGACAGGGCATCCCGTAGATCCCACCTAGCATCGTTCTCCGTCTGACCATCAACGACAACCAAACCCTCCTTGTTGATGCTCTGGGAGTACGCAGTCTTAACCAGAAAGTTCCGAGGCCAGTGACCCGAGTACCCGCGCGCCATGATACCAGTCGTATGCGGAGCCCCAAAAGCATGTCCGACTTCATGCAAGAACGCGCCCTGCCCGATCGAACAAGCCTCCCAGAACGTCCCGCACTCTCCGTTGTCGTCGCCGACTGTGTTCCCCGGGGCGCGAGTATCGAGGAGACAGTCTGAGACTTCTTCGAGGAATCGGGGCCATGAGTACGCCAGGTGACTACCCATCATGCCGAGGGACACACCAGTCGAGTTGTGGCATCCCAGTGCGGCGTGACCTAGAATAAGCTTCTTGCTCACAGAAAAGTGCGAATCAAGAATCATACCCGCGACAACCGGATGCGCCGAAGCTTCAAAAGGAGAACCCTGAGCCGCAAGCGCCTCCAAAAAGTAGTCAAACAACCCATCTCTTGACCTTGCGTCTTCATTCTGCTGCGCAACCTCCGCGTCACGAATCTCCGCCGTAGTTCTCTCCGATCGAACGACATGAACCTTGGCAGTAGAGCGCATGGCGCCGCTGTCAAAGAGAGCAGCCTCGTGCAGCCCATTCAGAAATTCGCGACTTGTCGTATCGACGGCCCATTCTTCCTCAAGCCTGAAAGAGCGTCGGCCGAGACCCTTGGTTCGCATGTCCTCTGCGGTGAGAGCTTGCCACATGTACGCAGACATGCGAAGCTTGGCGATGGCGGCGTCAAGGGAGGAATGCGCTGTGGAGAAGGCGCCGTGCTTCAGAGGCGGACAGTCGATGAGGAGGGGGGAATCCTTTGCGACCATGATGGCGAGGTGGAGGGGGGGTGATTGGAGAAGGGGGATGTATGTCAGGTTCAGCTCCTCGGTGATGTTTTGGGTGCCGGATGTGCGGGTGATGGTGAGTTTGTTGAGGCCCGGGGAGAGGAGGGCGATGATTTTGATCCTGTTGTCTGCGATGGGCCAGGTTTGGGTCGGGAAGGTTGTGTTGGTGCCGTCGTTGGCTTCTACTGTTGCGAAGTCATCGCTGGTGTTGGAGCTGGCCGTGTATGTTCCCTTGATGATTACACAGCGCTGGTTGAGAATGATGTTAAAAGAGTCTCGTTCATGTAATGTACTATTAGTGGCAGGATGCGCTCATCACGTACCTGGTGAACCGTCTCACCGTCGGTGAAGTTGTTGAATCTGAGAGACATGGTGGTGGTTTCTTGAGCTGAGACGGGAGGCATTTGAATATATGAAATATCTTCTGGAGTATTCTTCTTATCGTAGAGAATATACATATCCTGGTGAACAAGCAAGTTGATGATGGAGATGAGCGATGATAATCTAGTTGACACTAATGAAACTCCAGACATGAATTTCTAATGAACATTCCCTCAGACCTTTATATCCAGTAAATACACATAAATTTCATACAACATCAAGGATAAACTTAAAGACTGAACCCAATTCACCTAGCATCGGACGGGGATGAGGATGAATTCCAGGCAGAACTGCCACTAACAAACGCTACCGAGCACCGTGCCGCTCAGCCGGGGTAGTCTGCCTGATTTCCCCGGTCCCATCATCCCCGCTTTTCCGGGTCACCCCTGAACCGGGCCCGTTCACCTGGGCCAGACTTTAGGCAGCACGGCGGTCGAGACCTCTCAATTCTTGAAGGATTATTCGCGTAGCAATGCAGTTCGAGGAGCTGATCTCATGAAAAATCATTCCAAACGATCAGGAGACAATCAGGAAGTGGCGCATTGATGGATGACTCATATCCCAAGTATCCAGACTTTTCTGCATCAGTGAACGCTCATCTGAACTTATGGTGAGTTTTGGGCGATGAGATGAGAGGATGCTGTGAAAAGATTCACCGATACGAGATATCGCGTAGTGGACCAAACAAGCCTTTGAATTACCTGCAAGTTTGGGAAGTTTTTGCCCTGGGTGGCATCCGAAGACATCAAGACTATCGATGATGTTGCATGGACCTGGGTGGGCGTGCTCTTGAATTCGCTCATGCTGTGCTGGTTTTGCAGAGTAAACTTTGGTGGATGCTCATGATGAGACTATCTCACTCTTCAATGGACGAAGGACCTGTTTCGAAGATCCGTATGGATTTCATAAGTTAGTGATGGATAGTGCTTCCTCCAACGTATACTCATCCATAGACCCCAAAACTCACCCAACCCATCACGATTGCGGTTGGCGAGCCGTTCCGGGACGGTTCGAAGTTGATCACCATCATGGCGTTTGACTTTCATTCATGTGCTCGAGTAACCTCATACATCTAAGGTACCGTCGATAAACATGTCAACGCGCCATCCATCGTCATCACGGCCTCAAGCATCACAACTTCAACCCCTCCATCATCCCCTCCAACAACACCCACTCCTCCGTCCCCTCCCACGCCTCCCGTCCTCTACTCATCACACTCCGAACCGCATTCCTCGCCTTGCCCCTCCACCGGCTGCCCACACTCCCAACCTCCCCGCCAAAGTTCTCCAACACACTAACAAGCTCATCCGTCCTCGCAACAACAACCTTCCACGCCCCCTTATCCGCAAGCCAATTCCGGCTCAAATCGTCCCCGGCACCCCCCGACCCCGCCGAAGAAGCCTTCAACCCACCTCCCGCACCGGCCCCCATCGCCGCCCTCCAAGCCTTCTCCGCAGCATCCACGGCGCCGGCGTAATCCCGTCTCCACACCCGCTCTCGAACAATAAGCTCCCACAGCTCCGAGCGCGTCGTGATGAGCGGCACGACGCTCTCTTCAAAAAGCGCAATGACGGCCTTTTCAATAGTACCCCGTGGCGGGGCGTATACCCCGGTTTTGTTCTCGTCATTCTCCTTCTCCTTGGTGAGCACGCTCTCCTGAAGCAGCGCGCGGAGGACATCGTCGTCGAGCGCGTCCTCGGTGTTGCGAATGCGGATGATGGCGCGGAGAGCCTGCACCATCTCCGACACGGCGGGCGGACGCATCCGCGAGGCGAGGGTGAGGACGTTGTCCCAGATGCGCCAGTTATCCTGCGCGATCGAGGCGCCGCGCTTGTAGGCGGCCAGAGACTGGGATAGCAGTGTGGCCGGGTCTTTGGCCTTGCTCTCCCGCTTCGTCGGCTCCTCGTCGTCTTCTTCCTCTGCTTCTTCAGTTTCCGCCTTTGTTTCCGCTGTGCCATTCTTCTTCTCCTCGATAATCTGCTTCTTCACCTCCTCCACGGCCTCGAGATACATGCTCCAAAGCGAACTGCCTAGGTTACTCCACGTCCTGGCGTCTTCGCCGCCAACGACGTCCCCAGCGGCGCCAATCGCCCGACTATACGCCTCCGCGGCATCCGGGAACTGTCCCAGCCGGAGACTGATATCGCCCAACCGGCTCCACATTTCGGGACTCAACCGGTTACACTGTGTTGCAAGCTTATATGCGTCCTGCGCCTTGGTCCACTCCTTTTGCGCAAGGTACCACTCGCCCAACGACTTTTGCGCGCGCGCGAACCGCCGGTTCGAAATCTGCCACGCCCGCTCCCAGTGCGCCGGCTCGTTCTCCAAGTCACCAAGGATACAAAACAACCTCGGCGCGTTCGGCGGCGGCGGACACCGTTCGGGGCCGGTGAAGTCGGCAGGGTTGAGGTACGTCACATCCCGCGCGTCAAGGTCCTCCGCATCAGCATCCGCGTTCTCGACGAGAGGCTGTCCCGTGCGATGGAACAGCCGCCAGCGCACGAGCGCCTTAGCCTTCTCCTCGCCGCCGTTGCCGCGGCCCGAGTCGTCATCGTTGGAGGCGCTGCTGGCGAGGCAGAGCGCGACTTCGGCCCAGAGGCGCAGGCGCTTGAAGATTTCGAGGGCGGAGACGAGGGAGCCGACGCCGGCCCAGGAGTAGGCTAGTTCGGATTCGAGGTGCCATTTGGGAGGGGAGGAGAGCGCGTGGATGTACTGCAACCGGATGTGGGCGGGCGCGGTATCCGTTTCTTTGGCGGCGGGGAAGAAAGACGTGGGCTTCTCCGCGTCGACGGGTGCCGCGGCGGCGGTGTCGATCTCGGGCTCGCCTGGGGCGGAGACGGCGATGGCGGGGACGTCGGCGGGTTCGTCGTTGGCGACATCTTCGGCTTTGGGGCGGGTGGGTTCCGAGGTGTCGACGACGACTTGGTCTACGACGGCTTGCATTTGCAGCACACCTCTCTCGACTGTTCTGCTGCGGTGGACTTCGATGCGGGAGCGGACAAGGAGCGCTTGTGAGTAGATTTGCCAGTTTGTCGCCTTGTCCGAGACCACGCGCACGGCATACGGGAGGACCTCCTCCGACGTCAAAGTGTCGACAGGAGAAAAGGTGTCCTTGAGAGTTGCTTCAGTGAGGAGAATAATCTGATCGAGGGGCGACAGTTGCGGCTGCGCCTCAGGAGACAAATCCGCCAACGCCGCGGGAAGCCCTGAAGACGTGGCAGCGAGTTCTCCGTGCTTGCCGCTTGCCTCCTTGGAGAACTGAATCTCTTCAAGCAGGGTATCATCGTTGAGGGCAACAGCCTCAGGCTTGGCCTCCTCCTCGCCGTCTGCTGCTGTTCCCGCACCCTCGCCCGTCGCATCGCTCTTTGCAAGAACAACAAGCTGACTGGTGCTCTTCTCCTGGAACTTTGTCCTCTTTCCCAGCGCACCAGAGAGCGCATACGCAAACTTGTTCAGCTTGGTCGCCTCCTCCAACGCCTCACGCGCCCGGTCATCGCGGCCGAGCATGATGTGCGTGTTCGACACCTCAAGCAAGAACTGCACCTTGTCCTCGCGCGACCAGACCTCCTCGCCCGTCGACCACACATCCTCGTCAAGGATTTGCTTCCTGACAGTCTCGATGCCGAGGTTAATCTGCTCCGCCAGCGTCGGGACGTCGATCCACTGCGACGCCTTTGCAAAGTTGGCGCCGGGGCCGAGGGACGGCTGGCTGAGGAGCTTGAAGTGCCACACGTTGACGCGCAAACGGGTCCAGGGCAGACTCAGGCGGGATGGGTGGGAAGAAGAGAGCTTGATGACGGCGTCGCTGGCCAAGGAAACTTCGTGGAAGACAAAGCGGGCGAGCGCAAAGAGCTCAATGTGCGGGATGTAAGGATATGGTGAGACACCATCAACTTCGAGGGCTCTGAGACTGTTTTTGCGCAACACCTTGAGGATGTCTGCTGCTGATGCCTTTCCGTCGCTGCCTGCCGAGAAGACCTCACAGAAGAGTGCCTCTACCTTGTGAGCGTGCTCAAGCACCGGTCCCGTGACGTTTGACTGCAAAAATGCGTTGAGGGCCGCAAGACCTATAGCGATCTCATCTTCGGATAGTGACTCTTTTGACGTTGCTGTGGGGTTGGCATTCTCTTCGGCGGTCTGAGCTTGTAGACTGTTGGTGAACCTGGTGATGAGATCCTTGGCCACTGAAGACGTCAAGACATCGATGTAGGCGCCGTCTGTGAAGCGAGAAAGCAGCGAGGCCGTAGCCTGAGTGCCGTTTGTTTGTGCGTTCGCCATGGCTCAGATAATGTGTTCGAATCTGGAATCAATGGTTGCGCCTCGCTTGTGATATCGAGGGGTTCTGGGTCGCGATAAGTAACCTTTTCTTTTCTGCCCCGCGCGTCGCGGGGTAGTTTCGCCAAAAGAAATACTCGATGACGCCCCTATCCCACATGGAAAGTATCCAGAGACAAAAGAATTCGGTTCTCTCTCAGTTGAAATTTGTCTAGAATATCACTGGCGATAATGCTCGTCTTGGTTGAAGAACAAGTGACTCAGACGGTGAATTCGGCGTGTTTCGATGCCCTGTGAAATCGAAATTTCCATGGTGGGGGCGGGGCAAATTTTCACCTACCGCCTTACATAAGCCACTCACCTTGCATCTCACCGAAACCATCTCCACCTTACCCTAAGGTACCTCACCTACGACTTCTCGTACTTCAGGGGCTTACTGTTCGCGGCTCACCTCATGATACTGCACGACAGTCAAAAGTGGCATCACGTTTCAAGATTGTACACGCTCTGACAACAATGCTTTCTGACATGCTACTTATCGCTGCAATAGAGCGCTTACATGACGCTGTGAACCAATAACAGTAATCCTGAGCCACAACTTCGCCGTCTAGACATAATCGACAAGCATCGCCTAATCAGGGAGTCCCAGGCCATCTTCCGCCGCGGGCTTCCCACAATATTTCCTAATTGTTCTTCGCTCCCGCTTTCTTGCGGGTGCCTTTCATTCCAGCGTCACCAGCGGCAGCGGGTGGCAGCTCCTAGTTGCTCTTCTTTCCCGCCTTCTTGCGGGTGGGCACAACCTTGAAGCCTGCGCCTTGAATTCCGGCATCTCCGGCGACAGCAGGAGGCGTCTCCTTATGACCGCCCTTCTTGGCAACCTCGTTCCATCCGCTCGAAGAGCTGCCCGTCTTACTGTCAACAGCACCTTGCTTCTCAACGATACCCTTGTCGGCGAGTCTCTTGCGGCGAACAAACTCCTCAGCAAAGTGTGCTCCGTGCATCGTCTTGGAGTTAGCGTAAACGGCGTCTGCAATGATACCATCCTCAAGGGGCAGTTCAACAAGGATGCCAGCAAAAGTGTCCACTAGAAACGAGGTTAGCGTTGAATTTTGGGTCTCGATTGAACTGCATGACGTACCATCAACTCCATTAAGGCCGCGGGACAGCTCGTGGTGGAGCCATTTGTTGAACTCATCCATGGCAACGTTGCCCTTAGCAGGAGCCGCCGCAATCACAGTGGCAACAGGCTTGACAGCCGGCTTGGCAACGACCGGGACCGGCTTTACGCCAGCAGCGCTAACAGATCTCGTCTGGGAGGCAGGTCCGGTGGGCACCTTGACCTTACCGCCGGCTCCGACGGTCGCCCAGCCGGGACCAGGAGGCGGGGCGGGCGTGCTGGATTGTGCGAGGCCAGGGGCAGCGTTGGGCTTGGTTGCGAGGTCGGCATAACGCTTGCCGGCAGCAGCAGTCGCCAGTCCAGTCTGGATGGCAACCTCCTTAGCCTTGAGCTTTCTCACTTCCTCCTCACGCTGAATGTCGGCAAGAGTCTTCTGCTTGCTGGGGGTGCTGGTGCCCGGAGTGGGTTTGACAACGGCAGGCTTGGTCCAAGGGCTGGCGGCCGCAACTGGGGAGCCGTTGCCCCAAGTGCTGGTGGTAGGCAGGCCGGTAGCAGCCACGATAGCCTTCTCGCGCTCGCGAAGAGTCGCAGCTTCTTGCTCGAGAGCCAAACGGCGACGCTCAGCGGCAACCTCCTCAGCCTTGGCAGCCTTGCGCGCTTCAGCTTCCTGGATCTCCTTCAAGCTAGGTCCCTTGCGACTGGCGGCCTCCTTGGCCCAAGGAGCCAATGGCGGGGGTTCAGTGGCGGACCCGGTGTCAGGGGTTCCGGTCTGGGAGCGATTGTACTGCTCAGGCAAGTTGGAACGGACACGCTGGGCGGTGGGAGCCGGGAGAGGGGTGCCAGCTGCAGGCAAAGGGGGAGGGAACGGCATCGGAAGGCCGGCGGCAGCGTTCTTCGCAGCTTCGGCAGCAGCTTGAGCTTGCTGGACCCGTTGAGTCAAGGAAAGCTGATGCTCCTCCTCCATAATCTCCTTCATGCCAGGGGCGGGTGACTTGTGATGCTCGTTGCTGATAGCCTGAGCCATAGCGGGCGCGGAAACATCTTGAGCAACATCTTCCTGAACGCTCTGGCTGGTCGCGGCTTCCTGGGACTGCTCGGAGTCGCGTTCGGCGCGGATATCCTCAAACTCCTTCAGGCGTTCACGAAATCCCTCTTCGTCCTTGTCCAACTGCTCGGTCCCGGGAAGATGGTTACGGAGATTCCCCTCATTGGCGGGAGCTCCGACAGGTTGCTGAGGAAAAAGACCTGCAAGACTAGGCGGGACTGGAACATTAGCAAGCATCTGGCGTTCGGAAGCGTTCAGTGTGGCAAGTTCCTCTTCGCGAAAATGATCGAGTCCAGAACCAACGGGGGGTTGAGTAGATCCCTGCTGGGCAGCCGAGTCAAAAAACCCAGATGTCGGTCCAGCTCCACCTCCGATGGGCGGCTGCTGGGTGTGAGGGCCAATCGGCGAGGAGATGCTGCTGAAGCTAGGTTGGCTCTGCAAGCTGTGAGCGCTGTGCTGGTGGTGCAAAGAACCTGGGACACCACCTGGGCCTTGACCTTGCAGTCGGGTGATGGCTTGCTGCCTCATCATAAAGTCTCGCTGTTGTGCCATAGCCTGCTGTTCCTCCTGCTTCCTTCGCTCTAAGTTGTTCTGCTCCTCCGCTGTCAAGGTCCTACCAAAGCTAGGGAAGACGCCACTGAGGGGAGGAATGACACCCGTGTTGCCGCTGGGAGAGAATGGTCCAGCCTGAGACGGTGGGCCATGAGCGATGCCAATTTGGGGAACCAGGAAAGGCTCCCGAGAGTTTCCAATGCGACGGATGAGCTGTCCAAGAGGCTCAAACTCGGGGTCTTCAACTTTCTTAACCCGAAGATCGGGAGTGAAGAAGTTGGCCTTGTACCAGTCGTTCATCTCGAGACCACTGAAAGGGCCCTGAACCTGTCCTTGAGGGTCGAGATAAACCCAGCGCATACGGTCAGGCATGACCATCTGGCGCACAGGAGTCGACCCGAACTCGCCACCGGTAGAAGCTCCGGGAGTGAATGCTTGGGGGTGGACGATGCCCGCAGCGCCAGGGTGGTCAGCACCTCCAAAGCCGCTGTGAGTTCGAGTAGGATCAGAGGGGAACATTTCCTCAAAGACTCCTCCCCGGCCGCTGCGGAGAGGGCTGCCGGTGTCTCTGGGCGCAACACTGAAGTTGTTACGGCCGATTGCACCGAGAGGATTGCTCTGCCGAAGGTCCGGCAACGAATCACTCAAGTTCTCCTGCTCATGTCCTTGCATTTGTGCTTGCATGGCAGCTGGGAAGAGAGAACCCAACTTACTGCGACCAATAGTGCCTGGGCCACCGAGGCCACCAGCACTAGCCGGGCCGAAGACGCCACCTCCGATGCTCGACAATCCTGGAGACTGGAGATCAGTGCCCATAGGACTGAAGAGAGCATTGCCGAAAACTCCGCCGCCGAACCCGGCGCGTTCACGGTCGGGAGTGCCCGTAGACAAAGGGACGGGCCAACCTGAGGCGTAACCCCTAGGTCCAGCGCTACTGGTCTGACTGCGATCGCTGCCGTCGAAAGCGTGTGTCGGGAAGCCGCGTGACACGGTGCCGAAGCCAGGATTCTGTTCAGCGCCGACAGCAGCACCGCCGTGGTGCTTCTCACCCGATCCTTCCTCCTGCGATTCGTTTCGGTCGGCCGGCGGGCTGCGATAAGGGTTCGTCTCCGACGGGCTCGCTGGACCAGGCTCGTTCTCCGAGGGGCGTCCCAGATTCAATCCAGACATGCCAAAGTCTCCAGTCGAACCTTTGACCGGGGTCTCGAACATCCCAATATTGCTAGGGTTGGGGATCGGCGGGGGGCTGGTGTCCTGAGCACCTCCGAGTGCGGCACTGCCGGACAAATTGTCGTCTCCGCCGAAGGGGTCGGTATCGGTTCGGGGCCGAGATCGCCAAGACCGGGTCGCTTCCGGGGTCGAGGCTTCGTTAGGCTTGATTGCAGGACTGTCGGTGCCTTCCTTGTTCATGAGATTTGCAAAGCGACTTCCGCCACGATTGCCACCGCCAATAGTCGAAGTCGGAGTTGGCAAAGCAAATTGGCCGAAACTACCCATGCCACCGCCGCCGCCACCAGTAGTAGCTCCGGCCGAAGGAGGCTGAGAAGCTCCCCAGAGAGAACTGATATTGGCACCCATGGAAGGATTACCCGCCGTGTTGCTCCGCGTCAGGTTTCCAAAAGGCGGCTTGGACTGCGGCTGTCCAGCACCTTCATCCTCGCCTTGCTCCTGTTCCTTGACGTCGTTGTTCTTGCGACCAAACAGGAAAGACTGTTGATCATCGCGAGCGAATCGTGTGGCACTTGGTGAAGCGAGGGGACCGCTGCCAAAAGGGTTGGAATCCGTCGTCTCTCGGCGCCGGGTGCCAGGTCTAGAGGCAGACGACGGCGATTGCAATCCGTATCCGGCGGCGCTACCGTGTGATAGCGACGCCTTCCGTCCATTCGGTCCCGGTCCCTGGGTGCCCTCCTGTTTCTGGATAGGAGGCTTCAGAGTAGAGTTGACATCAGTTGCGAATGCCTGTCTTATATTAGTATCGTTTACCTGGTGACCTGCTCCAGATGACCGACGCACCTCCTTCTCCTCTTCAGACATGCCATTGATAGCAACGGGGTTGCTGTCGCCCCGGTTGTTCCAACAGGCAGCAGGATCTTGCGAATTGTGGTTATTGTTGGTTTTTCCCCAACCTCGCGCAGCGCTTCCGTTTGTGTGTCCCGGAGTCCATCCCGATTCAAACACATTGGAAGCGTCTATTTCCGCCGCACCGTTCTTGTACACACCGACAATCGAGTCCTTCTGGTACTGTGAAGGGGCTGGATAGTCGTATGTCGCGGCGCCAGGGGTCTGAGGAATTGCGCCGGAATCGAGCGGTGTCGAGGGAAAGGCGGTTTCGGACGAGGCTGCGGGTTGGGATGGCTGGCCGGGCGTCGTCGAGGATCGTCGAAAGGTCAGGGTGCCGTTAACTCTGCCGTCACGTCGAGCCCTGCTTGCGGCGTTAGTACAGGCTCTCAGTCACATCCTAAGCGCGCTATGCATCCTGATGTCTGGCGATATTGCGACAACGTGGCGAGAACCCAACGAGGTGGCGGTCTATAGAGTCACCATCACCAACATCACGCGAGCGCCAAATTTGCTTCTTCATCCCGAGACGCAAACAGGAAGAGAACAAAATAGCAGGGTAGCGATGGGGGTTGTTGGGTGAAATGCGGGAAGTCACTAACCATTCCCCGCTGCCAGCTCCACGTCCGTCCTGTCGACCGCCTCTCGCGTCGCGGTTGGCGTTTTGGCCGGCGGCGGCCGAGGCGAAGCTTGATGGTAGATTCGAAGGCATGGTTAATTATGCGCAAAGTAGGTATCTGGCGATGAGCAAGCGTTTGGGGGTGTGCAAACAGCGCGCAGGGGTGGTGGTATTTTTTTTGGTGGTTCGGTAGTTGCTGATCGATCTCTCGTGGACAGGTCACGAAAGGGATTCTGTAATTGAGTTGTGGGTGTGTCGGCGCGCGACTGGCTGTAGATGATGATACACGTGAAGTGATGCGGGATGCAGGTAGCTGATGTCAGGCTTGCTAAACGATGGATTGATCGAGATACCGAGAGGTCGGTTCGCGAGCGTATGCGGTTCGTCGTGCGAGGGTGGGTGAGGAGGGTGAGCTGTCTCGTCGAAAAAATCAAAGGTTTGAAAGGAAAATTGCCAGCTAGGAAGGACCCACGATGGTGTGGACCAGGGAGGAACTGTGGGGATGGGACAGCCGCTAAGCCCCCAAAAGGTGCTGCCCGTGGTTTATCCGGTCCCGGCCACACGTTTTTCTAGATGGAAGTACCGGGGAAAGGAAGGTAAGAGCGGATGACGTTGGAGACTTGGCCTTATGTTCGGGGAAGGTACAGATCAATATTCAGGTACATAATGCTACGCAGCTACTGCCTACCTACTTTCATGCTTTAATGTAGTGGTTCCTGCTGTCTTGTTGCCTTTGCTGTTTGCCCTCGCTGCCTTCCATTTGCAGTTTGTGATACCTTACTACAGCAACCTACCTTAGTGAGGCAGGTACCTCACCTTCCCCCAATTGTCAGGCAGGAGCTGTGCTGCAAGACGACAATGACGATGGTTGCATCACGTGCGTCCCACGTGACCCCACCCTGGGGCGTCCACACTGACGTTGAACGCAGGGCAAGAGCTCGGACAATTAAGGCAGGGCAGCCAGTCACCCACCGTGCCACCTCAGTCCAGGCAGTCCAACCTTGAGCCATCGGGCTTTGCTGCAGGGCTTGGGCTAGGATTCGCACTTGGATCGGATGCTAAAATCTGGCTAAACTTTTCAGGGGTCATCCCCTAGAGATCACTGACCTTTTACACTAAATTGAACTCGGCCTCTCTACCTAAGTACCTAGCTTCTCATCCTCTCGTTCCCTCTTAAGAGCTGTCGGGTGACGATGAATGATTTGAGTCGGGTTTCTTGACCCAAGCGGACATGATAAGGCAGCATTCTCAATTCCAGGTAATCGTACCCGCAGAAGAAACCACACTGCAACAAGCGAGAGAGAACACACTCGCCAAAAGGAAGGACACAAAAGAAGGAATGCCACCCACAGTCCAGCCCTTCCGGGTATCCGCATCTCATCCAATCCCTTCTAGCCTCTAACCTGTTCACTCATGCTCATGCACTCACTCACTCACTCACTCAATCAGTCTCCACGTCGCCCGCCTCCTCATCTCATCTCATGTCTCGCCCCCAGCCAGTCTCACCTCACCACGACTCGCATCCCTAACCCCCTCCATTAGCCTCATTGGCCAAGAGTGTTAGAACAAGCTCAAGGGAGAGTTTAAACATTCTGGTCTGTTTCATGCGGCCAAACGGCATCTTAATGGCAGCCGTTTCTGCTCAGGCTTAAATGAGGAGACGATCACACGCCAGAAAACGAGACGACGTTAATGTTTGGTTCCCCCTCGTTCCTACGATATTCTCACCTTCCTGGTGCGACGTGAACGTCATGCTCGTACGTTGAGACGACCTCATGGTGCTCTCATCAATCCCAACATTACTCAGTCGCCATAAATAAATTCTCTGAACAGATCTCTTGACCGCAGCCAGAGATTCAGTAAAGTGGTGTGAGAAAGTTCCATCTAGGCGACACCCCGACTCGCAGACTCAAGTCGCAGCAGTTGGCAGATCATAAATCTCGTACGAACGAGCAGCGTTATCCTGCCCATCCCACGTGCCGCAGCTCCTACGCATGCCTTGTCATCTAAACTCCATTCTTATGAGATCTGAATAGTGATTATGATGATTCCCATTACGCTGTATCGGCCGAGCCGGCTCCGACACGCTAGCGTTAGATTGCCTGCCTAGTCATCTCAAACCTGGAAGCTCAGACAGCTCCTTTTTAGACTTTAAGTCCAATCTCATCACGGACTTTCCCCCCAGCGTTTCGTCTGCACGGTATCAACTTGTTGAACGACATCTCATCAATTTCGACGACAGAGGAAGACAAAATTGAAGTCATTGACTCGCTGCAGACAAAGATGTCGCAGTCCGGACTGTTACCCCAAGACTTTGCCGACCATGGCGCTCCCAAACGAATGTTCATCGCCTTCTTCAAAAGTCGACAAGTGAGGTTCTTCGCCCTCTTTGGCGTCGGCCTCTATCTCATCCGGGCATTCTTATTGGACTCATCCAAGTCGGGTAAAGAAGATTACGCTGCCACGAATCCCTGGCGGGACCTTCCGAATGACTCGGCCGTCCACTCAACCATCCGTGAGGTGCTCCTCATCAGCGACACGCTCCGGGACGGCATGCTCCCGACCTCGCTCCCGGATGATGACTATGACACGTACTCCAACATGCTACGCAACCTGGAGACGCGGCAAGATGTCACTTGGCTCGTCATCCAAGAGACCGGCGTTGACAGGATCATCATGGCCATTGCCAATCGTGGCGGACATCATAGTCCTATTCCAGAGGAGCCCCACGACTTACATGAGCGTGCCAAGACGCTTCACGGTCACTGGTCGGCGCTCGCTGCAGCCAACGACAAACCAGAGCGATGGGAAGCTCGGTTCGACACGACTTGTCTCCCGCCACTGGCCGCCAGACAAGGCAGCGCATCAGGACAAAAAGCCGGTTCATTCAAGCTGGATTTGACTCCCGCACAGAATGCAGATGCGGAAGCCAGGTACAAGGCCTATCGCAAGCGCAGGGATCGTGCAGTGTCGTATCTGAAGGATCACCCGCCCAAGCCGATGGCCTGGGTGCCGGCGCAGACGGACCCGGAGAAGCAGCGCGGTTTCTGGGAATCGCTGTTCAGTGACGGTGTCGTCAAGGCCGGACGCAATGTGGAGGGGGGAAAGCTGGCAGGCAACCCAGGGTTCAAGCCCGTCTACCGTGATCTCATTACTGAGCGTGTCCCTTACGACTGGGTCAACCCGGATGAGCAAGTGAAGGAGTACACCGAGGCGGATCACTTGAAGCAGATGGAGGCCTTCAGGGAAGAGTCCCGCATCAGGAAGGAGAGAACGGACAAGCAGGCGGCTTACCAGGAAGAGCTCAGAGCCGAGGAGAGACGGAAGCGGGGAGAAAAGGAAGAGCTTTGATGCCTTTGACGAGGTCAGAGGTCAAACCCAACCTGTACCTTGAACCCCGCGTGTCATATTGCTGCAGCGTTGCATAGAATCATCAAATGGCCATTGCTTTCTATCAGGTAGTCGCTAGTAGTTAATACAGTAGATAATTCAATGCGATATCTCCATCCTCTCCCAAGGGCAGCAGCTTCATCAGGTTACACAAAGCTGGATCTCCCACCACGCCACAGTCTCACCCAACAGCCAGCCACAGCCTCCTTCCAAACTAAACAAATCCCAATCGGGCCCCTGACGTTGCTCATCCGCATCTTAGAAGCCCGAAAGAACGGCACCGATGGAAGCCAGCGCCGGAACAGCCTGGATGAAGAAGATGCGCGGGTTCGCCGTGGCTCCGCCGTACGCGCCGGCCGCGACGATGCAGGCGAGGAAGAAGAGCTGGAGCTGGCGCCCGAACTCAGGAACGGGGTGAGCGATACCCCAGGCGAGGCCGGCGGACAGGAAGCCGTTGTAAAGCCCCTGGTTGGCGGCCAGGGTCTTTGTCTTTTCAGCAAAGTCGGCGGTGAGGTTGAAGGCCTTGCGACCTCGGGGCGAGGTCCAGAGGAACATCTCCAGGACGAGGATGTAGCCATGGAGGCCGGCCATGAGGCCTGCTGCCGTTGCGCCGATGAAGCCCATTGTTGGAATGATGCGGTTTTTTGGGGAGGTGAGGATGAGGTGAGGCTGGTGGCTAGTGATGTGTTGTTGAAAGCTTGTTGTGTGGATAGCGAGGGGAGGCTGAGACGGGGGAAGGACGAGAACGAGCAGAGGTGGGGAAAGCGGCGTTATCGTCGGTGAGGACTGAGGGCTGATGATCGTCACTTGTCTCAGACAAATCTGGCAATAATTGAGTTTTTATCCAAAAATCCTCACATGGGCTGGGCCAAGACAAAACGCTGGAGAAATCAACCTGCGGAACGGAAAAACAAGGAGATCGTGAGGAATTTGGATTACGCCTCGGCAACACCGAATACGAATTGGGGAGGTCGCGAGTCAGACGCCTTACCGTACACCGGTTACACCGAGGCTCACCGAAGTACGAGTGGGATGCCGGGGGCCTCGCGTTCAAGGTGGTACATTTGCTACCTGTCCAATTTTCAAGGCCTTTTCGGTATCCTTATCATCTTGAGATAGATGAAATCTCATGTCATCGACACGTTTGTGACAGTGTGTTACCTGATTGCATCCTTCTCGTCCCTCATTGTAGTCCTCGGCAATGGTCTGTAGCTGATCTTCCATCCTGCCTCGTATTTTTTTCGGAGCAGAGCCTTAAACCCCAAACACCTTCATGCTGTTCCTGTCCGGGGTTTACCTTCCATTTGTTGACATTCAGTGCAGATACCTAAGTAGAACTTGCAGCGGAAGGTACACGTCTGTTGCGACTGCATTCCGAGTTCAACAACAGCAGGAAACCAAGACCCGCTCTGGGCCATTGACCAATCAAATATCTAAAGAGATGGAAGAAGGCACGTGATCTACCATTGCCGAAGCAATCATGGGAAGGAGTTTCTTCCTGCAGGGGATGACAGGGGTACGTACAGGGATGGCGACTTCCATCCTTTCAGAGGTATTCCTGCCGCGCCCAAGCCCAAGACGCGAAAACTAATTGCTTCTCGTCCCGTCGCGTCTCAATAATCACCACCGTCTAAACCGGGCACCACGATTCGCTTAAAGCTACTTGACGACGTCTAGGCTCGCTCGTGCACAGGAATTCATGGGTCAGATTTTCGGTCAATGTTACCTCAACTTCGACGTCAACTCCTGTAGTATCGACCTACGGTAGCTTGCCTCACATGTCGACCAAATCGGCTTAGTCACATTACACGTCACTCACCACCAATCTCACGATGCCCCGAATCAAGATGGAAAGCGTCAAGGCTGAGCCGCCGAATGCCAACTTGCACGAACTGCCTAGGGTTCCCGATACGGTCCTGCAGCAGTCGGCAGCAATTACAAATCCTTCAGCATCTACCGCTGCCCCATCTTTAGAAACTGCTCAACCCAATGATTCACTCCCTCATGTCAAGCCTGGACCAGGGTCTGCAGCAGTCGTCAAGAAAGAGCAAGCCAACCCCATTCTCAGCCCCGCCAACCAAGCCAACAAATCTCGAATTTCTGTCGAAGAACCTGAGCAGTCTGCCACCCAAGAAGAAATCCCCAATTTCCTAGAGCAATGGACAACAGAAACCTCCCCTGAGATCCTTGAACGAGGCGTCAAGATCGGCTTAGAGGTCCTCGGAAGCCTCAAGGTTCCCCTCAGCCTCACCGCTTCCCTCCCAGGCACGCAGGCTATGACATGGGTCAGGGCAATTGAGGACCTCAAGGCCCGCTCTCGGCCGTCTAAAACCATTGTTGGCGTCGTGGGCAACACAGGTGCTGGCAAGAGCTCTGTCATCAACGCCCTGCTAGACGAGGAGCGACTTTTACCAACCAACTGCTTGCGCGCCTGTACCGCTTCGCCTACTGAGATCTCCTATAACGACTCCGAGAACCCCGGGGAGCTCTATCGCTCAGAGATAGAGTTTATTCCGTCGAGGACTGGAAGAAGGAGCTCAAAACTCTATTCACTGATCTTCTCGACGATAGCGGGAACATTTCACGCGAATGTGCTAACGAAGACAGCGAGGCAGGCATCGCCTACGCCAAGATAAAGTCTGTCTACCCTAACAAAACAAGAGAGATGATTGCTCAGAGCGACCCTGACCGCTTGGTCAATGAGCCTGCTGTCGCTCGTGTTCTTGGCAGCGTCAAGAAGCTGAGAGCAACCACAGCGAAGGACTTGTACGCAAGCATGCAACGTTATGTGGATAGCAAGGAGAAGAACCCGCACAAGAAGGACGTCCCCATGGAGTTTTGGCCCCTGATTAAGGTTGTCCGGATATTCACAAAGGCAAACGCCTTGTCTACTGGTGCCGTCATTGTCGATCTTCCTGGTGTCCAGGACTCCAACGCGGCTCGTGCTGCTGTAGCACAGAATTACATGAAGGCATGCACCGGTCTTTGGATTGTTGCCCCTATCAACAGAGCCGTCGACGACAAGACAGCCAAATCACTGCTGGGTGATTCGTTCAAGCGCCAACTCAAGTACGATGGTATCTACTCGGCTGTTACGTTCATCTGCTCAAAGACAGACGACATTTCAGTGACTGAGGCTGCTGAAAGTCTCGATATTGAATCTGATATCTCTGCTTCTTGGTCCAAGATCGAGAAGCTCCGCGGCGAACTTCGAGAACTCAAGAGAAAGCTCAATGACGCCAGGGAAGAGAAGTCGGACCTTGTCGACGGCCTCGAGCAAATCGACACGCTTTGGGATAAATGGGACGACCTCGCCAACAAACATGCTGATGGACAAACTGTCTTCGCCCCATCAGAGAGCAAGAAACGGAAGCGTGGAGCTACTTCATCCAAGAGTCGGAAACGCAAGTCATCATACTCCAGTAGCAGTGAGTCAGATGATTCGGACTACAACTCGGACAGCGATAAGGAAAACCATCCCGATAGCCAGAACCGGCAACCTTTGACAGAGAATAAAATCCACGGGAAGCTAGCTGATCTGAAGAATCACAAGAAGAGAATCCGACAGAGGCGAAAGGAGGTGGATGCGGTACTCTCCAACATGCGACAGGAAATCAAGAACATTCAGGCAGAGGAAGAGCGGCTGCTTGGGGCAGCCAAGGCGGTGTGTATCCAGGGCAGAAACAACTATTCCAAGGGCGCCATTCAGCGTGACTTTGCCATGGGTATCAAGGAGTAAGTCAAATTGGGCTCTTGCCTAAATGGACACAGACTAACTTGCGTAGGCTGGATCAAGAGACTGCAATCGAGGAAGACGAAGAAACATTCAATCCCGACGAGGATATCCGTGATTATGACGAGGTCGCCCGCAACCTGCCCGTCTTCTGTGTGAGCAGCCGCGCTTACCAGAAGATGCGAGGACGGCTGCAGAAGGATGATTTCAACAATGATGGCTTCCGGGATGTCAACGAAACAGAGGTTCCTCAACTTCAACAGCACGCTAAGAAGCTCACCGAAGGCGGCCGCGCTGCTGGTGGCCGTCGCTTCCTTACCGAACTCAGCCAACTTCTCAACTCAATGAAGATGTGGGCTGCCAACGATGGATCGCGGTCTCACTTAAGCCAACGAGAGTTGCAGAGTGAGGGAACTCGTGTGCGAGTGCAGCTTGCTACACTGGACAATGTGAGCCACAGCTCATCCTCACTTTACAGTCATTGACTGACACGCGACAGGACTTCGCCAAAGCCGTCGATGACTGCATTGTTTCCGTGAAAGACGCGCTATCGGAGAGTATTTACGACTACTTTGACCTATCGATTCCTATGGCAGCCAGCGCGGCTGGTCCTACGGCATCCGGCTGGGGTGCTCATCGCAGCGAAGGTGGAATGTTTTGGGCCACATACAAGGCAACATGCCGCCGGTCGGGAGTCTACTCAGGCGTATCTGGTCCTCGGGACTTCAACGCAGAGCTGCTCGAGCCGATCTCCCGACAGCTAGCGAGTGGTTGGGAACGAGCTTTTCAGCGTCGACTGCCATCGGCCTTCGAGGGCTTCGCTATGAACGCTCGCCTTTTACTCGAGGGGTTCCATGGCAGCGTCATTGCACGATCTCAAGAGCTGGGTGCCGATTACAACGGCATCAATATGCTGAGTACGCAGTTGCGAGCTCACACCGCCCGTCTCAGGGAGATCCCTGGGACACTTCGCACAGTCGTCCAAGAGTTGCAGCGTGAGGCTAGCCGCGGCTTCCACCCTGTCGTTCAACAGGAAATGCAGCCGGCTTACGACATTTGTGTCGCGGAGTCAGGTAAGTCAGGCTACCACTGTATATTCCAATTATCCGTCATCTAACTATCAACAGGCCCTGGTTCCTACGCTCGCATGAAGAATCATATGGTCAGCCACGTTGAGGCCTCCCGTGATACCATATTCCGCCACTCCACTGATAGCGTCAAGGAGCAGCTTGAGGCGTTGTGCCGACGACTTCAGGATGAATTGACTGCGCATGTTCAAGACATCTACAGCCTGCTTGCCCGCGATTACCTACATGTCCTCATTGGCGTCGACAAAGATCCTAAGCCCACTGGCCTCCCTCGTGCTGAGCGACTGCTTCGAGCAGAGATGTACCGTAAGCTGGAGCAGACAGCCAAACGCTTCGCCAGACCTAGTCAGGACGCGAGCGCAGATGCTGCAAACACTACCGGCGGAGGCGACGGTGACGACCCGTTTGCAGACTCGGCCATAGCTGATATGGACGATCTTTTGTTGGCCCAGCTTTGCGGTGATACTGTTCAGGGTGCTGATGCCCGGGGAACAGTCAAGAACGAGCCTTGTGCATAATACATCGCTGCGCCCATTTGCGCTTTCTTTCAGAGGGAAAGTAACGGCGAATTTCAGGACTCTTGTACATTGTAGAGTCTTTCGGCGTGGATTCCTCGTGTTGCTCATGTCTTATTAGCTATGCAAAGCGGCTTCTTCAGCGTGGCATGGGTACGGCAATAGGAGTTATGTGGTCCGGTTACACAGATATCCAGAATGATTACTTGCTTTGATGATACCACCAAACCGATTTCCCAATGTGAGAAGTACTGAGAGTTATTTGACTTTATTGCCCATTCATATCGTTTCACAGGGCAATTGTGACTCTCGGATATTTACATAAGTTTAGGGTGAATAGCTCTACAGCCTCAACACCTAACACTCAGAGCCCCATTGACCATCCCAATAGATCTACAATGCCAGCGTCCGACTTATGCAAACCCCATCTGATTGTAGGCCTCGGGAAGGCGAATACGTTTAGACAATCTACAAATCATATCCCATTAGCTGAGTCCTCTTTATGAAAGGGCTTGAAAAGTACATACCTCGCAAACACCCCACTTGCCCAAGCCAGAGCATCCGCAGGACGTACTACCCTGGCAGGGAGCGGCGTTCCAGCTGCCCTTTGCGTCGCCGTTGCAGACGCACCAGGAGCCGGCGATGACGCTGTTGCAGCCGCAGGAAGAGGTGGCGGCGCAGGAGCAGAGGACGTTGATGGGGGCGCGCTCTTCGAGGGCGTCGGCCTTGGTGTTGGTGTCGGCGACGGGGGATGTGAGGGCCATTGTGGCGAGAGAGGTGAGGATGAGGGCAGTGAAACGCATTTTGGGTGGTTTGAGGGAGGAGAGTCGGATTTGGTGGTGTTGTGGATGTGTGAAAGGTGAGTGTTGATGATGTGGTTGTCGGTTTGATGTAGAGGAGTTGTTGGCAGAATCACTGCCGTGACTTATATATCTCGATTTGTTACCATCAGTTACCGAGATGTTGTCATCTTTCACATTTTCTTAATATTTGAGGCTCCTGTATACACTCTAGGATGCGCTTCCAAGTGGACATGAAAGCAAAGGATGTAAATCCTCGAAAGGAGAAAGAATATTGATGCCTAGATATTCCCTGGCGGGAAATTGGGTATTGAATTGTCTTTTGGCCCGGTTTAAAGCCATAACTCAAGGGTTTTTTCGTGTAATTGTGGACTACGAATAAGGGATAGTAGACCACAAATCTCTACACGTGGGGTGATGTGATGAGGTTCCATAGTAAGCTGATAGACGGCGTTGTGGGGCCGGATACAACGTAACTAGGACGGTCAACATGTTAGCCCCACGAGTTGATCAACACCGCCTCTTCGTATAATCGGTCGTTCGACTGAAGGAATATGAGGCCGCGAGCACCGACATCCGGACAGCGGCTGAGCAGAGTGCTTGGAACCCATACCGAACATGATGACCGATAGCCGACAGTCAGTCTTCACAAATGACGAACCATGTAGAAGGTCCACGTTCTCATCACATTGTCTTTTAATTCGACGAGGCTATGGACGCGCGTCTCCTCTGACCGTGATTTTTGAAGGAATCTAGCCCTGTACGCTCACATCCTCATTGGGATCCCAATAGACAGGAAGAAAATGAGAATTTGACAAGAAATCGAGATCAGGAAAGCCGGTTTCGTGCAATTGCTATATCTTTCATTCTTTGCATCTTTTACGTACCAAGTGACCCGCAACATGTATATTCGCTCTGCAATTACATTCCATACTATGGCACGTCAAACCATCCTTATATCCTTACTCTTTGCTTTCGTCCTCCTCGTTACAAAAGACCATGCTCTCAAAGTCGTATCTCAAATTTGACAGCCCAGGTCCCTCAGAGCCCAGCTCATTTCCATCCTCATCAAGATAGATGTAATCATCTACTGAAATTTTGACGGGCTCTTCGAGCTCTTCCATCTCACTATCATCCTCGAGTGGCTCCTCCAAGTCGGACGACTCTTCAGACTGGGACCAGTGTCCGCCCCCACACATGTGAGCATAGATAGTCTGGAATGTTGGATTACTACCAAATATGAACCCGCGAAATGCTTCTTGGGAAACACAGCCGTCGGGGAGGTCAGAGGGGGCACCCGGGGGATTGATGGAGGTGCAAGGACGTGAAGAATCATTACAGGAATCATCTTGTTCTGAATGGCCCTCGGTGTTGAGAGTGTCTAGAGGTGTAGCCACGTCGGTACCTGGAATTGGCTGCGCTTCTATGAGAATAGGCGTCACACTGGTCTCGCGAGAACTCACACTTGCCCCGCGAGAGAACAGGCGAATCGTAGCTAGAAGCGCCAATCTTCTGATATCGTCATCTGAGAGACTGGTCAAGTGTCTCTTGTCTTCTTCACTGAGCTGTTCGAATAGGTAAGCAGCGTTGCTTGCGTCCATTTTGGTTTGCTTTGGTAACTTATGAGGGAGAGTAATATGTCGGGATTTGTTGTTTCGGTGTGGTCTCTCAAAATGTTTTTCTTGTTTAAATTTTCTGAATCTGTTTGGTTGGGAATTGATTCGTTGTAGATGAGTCTGATGACTTCTCTAACGTGATGATAAAACCGCTTGGTGAGTGCACTTAAATAAGATGATTCTCGTGGTGCCACGATGGTTCAGTGCGGTCTCATTATTATCAAAGAGTTCTGAGAGAAAGACTCCGCAACAAAAAGGTCTTAAGGACAACGACATTCTCTCGAGAAAGTCGAGGGGTGGCCGAGGACATGAACAATGAACGGCTTTGTTTCCAGACTGACTGAAAGCCCTCATCCTCACGAAGACAGGACTTGTGGAATGTTTTGTCGCTAAAATTGCCATTGTTTCGTTCTCTTTCAATCTTTTTGTGTCTGGTGCATAAGCTTCAATTCCCCGGTCATGATATGGATTGCTATTGATGAGTACTGGACTTAGTGTCGATGTCGCTCAGGCCTTGCCTCTTCGATGAAGTCAATGTGATTATACACCTTCCTAAAGGGGCAATGGGAAGTCTGCACCAATTATTGGCCCCCAGACGTATCTTACGGCGCAGCTAGACGCCTTGTGAGGGGACTTTCTTCCGGGCTTACTTACAGGGGCTTACGCCGTTTGTTTGGCTCTCATACTTAAATCGCAACCATGGTTCGTAGGATTTTCTCTTTTACAAGCACACCTTCCTTCTTACTGAAGGCGATGCACTGACCGAGATGAAGCCCTTTCAGTTTCTAATCGTGGCCCTATGGGCAACCCAAACCTTAGGACAAGACACAGCACAGCGCCCCCTCCATGATGAGAATCAAACTATCGGAGATGTGCCTCGCGTAGTGTCAAAGGACCTCGACGACTTCATTGAGCGAATTCGAGAAGAGTGGCATGCCCCAGGTCTAGCCGTCGCAATTGTCGACGGGCACAACACTTGGGCAAAGGTGAAGACCCCCTCCGCCTTTTTCTACTTCGCATAATCTCGGCCGCAAGAGATAACGGCGCACAAAATCACAATAGATGACTGATTTTGCCAGGGTTATGGCTACGCCGTTCTCAATTCCACACCTGTCACCCCGCATACGCTCTACTTCACCGGCAGCACCACCAAGTCCTTCACTGCCGCCGCCATCTCTCTCCTCATAGACAACGCGAGCGCGACCTCATCGGTATACCCTGGACTCAGTTGGAAGACGCCGGTATCCGACGTCCTCCGCGATGATTTCGTCCTCAGCGATGAGTGGGCTACGGCTCACATCACTCTCGAGGACGCTATGAGCCATCGGACAGGCTACCCTCGCCATGATTTGGCACCGGCGACTACGGCTAAGGGAACTACCCGCTTATTAAGGCATCTACCGATGGCTGCTGAGCCACGCACGACTTTCCTGTACAACAACAAGATGTTCGGGGCCATGGGATATCTCGTCGAGGTCTTGACTGGATCATGGCTGGGCGATTTCTTCCAAGAGTACCTGTGGGAGCCCATGGGCATGAACGAGACGTTCTTCTCTTTGGAAGATGCCGAACAGAGCGGCTTGGTTCTTGCCAAGGAGTACTACTACAATCCAGATGACGGGAGTTACCTGGAAGTACCGCACGAACCTTCCTCTGGCGAAGAAGGCGCAGGTTCCATCGTGTCAAACGTCCTCGACTACGCCAAGTACCTGCGCGTCATGATGACCGAGTCCGCGCCAATCTCAAAGGCGGGGCATCGTGAGGTGAAGACGCCACGCACTTTCGTGGCTCCTGCGATGGCACCGTTTATTGGTCCTATAAGCTACGCTTTGGGGTGGAATACTGCCATCTTGGGAGGCGAGCAGGTGTATTTTCACAGTGGCGGAGTCAACATGTTTATCTCGATGATGATGATGATACCTTCGCAGCAGATCGGCGTGGTGGTCTTCACCAATACGGATGTCAAGGCTCCGCACGTGATTGCGACCCATATTCTCTCGGAACACTTGGGGATTCCCGAAAATAAGAGACCGGATATGAACAAACAGTATGTTTCCTGCAGATCCTTGGTTCGTCGGAGTTCTAATGAAAGGATAGGTACAAAGACGAGAAGAAAGCCCAGCTGGAGTATCTCCAGACATGCGCAAGCGAGCTGTACCCTTCGCTTCCGAACCCGCCTTTGTTGCCAACATTGCCCATCCCGGATCACATCGGGGAGTTCCACGACGCTGGATATGGCACTCTTGAGGTAGACTTGGATTGTTCGGATTCCGTTGAGAAATGCCAGCTTCGCGTCCTCGGAATGGGAGGAGAGGCGTTTGCGTACCTGGAGCCGGCGATATACCTCGAGCCAATGTCCGGCAATCACTGGCTTGGTCGAGGCTACATGGGAGGAAAGAAAGCACAAACAGTTGGCATCCCGATCCTATGCGTACCCGTTGAGTTCAAAGTCGATATTCTTGGGAAGGTCTCGCAAATTGGTGTCGGGCTGAGATTGGAGGGGGGCGATGAGCCACTCGTCTGGTTTGACCGCGTCGTTGTCCCGTTAGGGGAATGATACTTAAGTAGATCTCAGGACATGTTGCGCCAAATGACATGCAACACTCTCATTCATTTGCCCTGACTTGCAAGCAATGACAGGTAACATTTTGTGTCTTTCACCAGGTTTCGACACAGCTGGAGAACCCAAAGTAGAAAGAAAGCTTTTAAAAACCTATTCACCTCTGTTCAATCAGCTCTTCAAGTAGAGTATTGAGTGATCCCGATCGCGTTGGAAGAACAAGTCCATAGTGCAACATTGACGGCTTTCCCGGCACGGAGTCCGTGGTGGGGCCGATAGCGCAGTCCTAGGCACGGGTCCCCACGGCACCAGTAAGGTACCTGATCGTCTAGTGCGACAGAAGTAAGTCTGCGATTTTCCTCCTGCAAACTCAATACTAGAAGAACTAAGTTGAGAGCATTGAGTCACTTGGCAACTTACGCAGGATGCCCCCTTCCAGAAACGCTTCCCACGAGGAAGATAAGAGTTCTTCAATGAGTGAACAAGAACGAAAGTAGGTGGAGTTCTATGGTGAACGCCAGCACCCAATTACCCCCAACGAAAATCGCTAACGAGGGGTTGCATCAATCAAAGACGACTGCGCAACCGTCTATCACAGCAGGCTTTCCGTCGCCGACAAGCGGAGCGCATGAGAGAGCTAAGTAGCAGGGTAAACACCGACCAGAAGTCTGACAATGAGCGCATCGAGGAGCTTCAGCGCGAGAACAGGCAGTTGCGGGCGCAACTTGTCGATGTTCAAGCCAGGATGTCGCGACTGCTTGCCAACATTCAGGGTTTGAGCGACTCTGTCTCAAAGACTTTGAATGATACGGGATCTCAAGACAAAAAAGGTTTTGAGGAGACAGAAGATTGTTCATTGCAGCTCTCAACATACGACAACAAGCAGACTTATGGAGAACCCGGTTTCCCAGGGCCATCTATGCAGCTGGAACCCTTCGACACATCATCACTGAACTTTGACCCGCCGCTTGCGCATCATCCTGGTCCAGGTAAGCAATTCAAGATCCGGAAATTCATCAATCAGCAACTGACGGTTCTCCAGGTCAATCTGAGGATGCATTTCTATCATCGGAGCTTATCAATGTTACCGGAACCAGCCCCCTCTATACGCAGATTCCAAACATTTGGAGCTTTGAGTACCAAACTGGGATAGAGCCGTACTTGACTGCGTTGGCTGCATCTCAGGAGTCAAGCATGGCACTGAGAAAGGACATGCCCATATCAAATTCGCCGTTCTCGGACCACATCAAGCTTCTCCAGCATCTTCTGAAAAGCAAATTGGCGGCAAATGGCTTCAATCCGGACAGCCAACCGTCGATGCAAAGGTGAGAAGACCACATGTAACAAGCGCGCAAAACTGACAAGTATTCAGCATATATCAACCAGTTCTTATGGTATTGTCCATGTTTAACAGCATGACGCGACCGGATGTCATGGCATGGTACGCCAAAACGCGCTTTTTCCACATCATCGAGCTTACGGCCTGGCAACTTTACCCCTCGCCCGCAACATTCCAAAAGTTACACCAGCGGTATCGGCCAACCGACACGCAACTAAAGCATCCGCACCCGCGCGTGATAGATTGGATACCCTTCCCCTCGATCCGGGACCGATTGATCGAGCTCCATGCCGCCAATCCCCTTATCGACCAGATCTTCTGCGACGCCGTCTCGGGATACGTTGTAGAAGCGGTCATGTCCGAGTTGATAAGCGACGCGCCTCAAATTACAGTCTACGTCCGGGTGACGGACCTTATCGCAGCCATGTCATCCGGGGCCGGCAACAACGATACCCCCGCCAGTCTCCCAGCCCCGGATATCACCACTCTCTTCTCGTCTCCGTCCCATGCTCGCGCGGCGTTCAAGCAGTTGAACATGGACAAAGGCGCGTCGTACTACAAGATTGATCCGGCCTTTTACGCGAAATATCCAGAACTCTATGACCAGTCAAACGGCCTCACAGCAAACGGCGTACCGCTCAAGCCAAGATCGCAAAAGGTTCTTACGTACCCGAAACCCCTCGACGACTCCATGGTTGAGACCTACCGGAGTTTCATAGACTTCTCCATGGATGCCACCAGCACCATTTCCTCAACGACGGCCCCGTGATGTGTGTCTTGGGCCACCTCTTCCCCGCGCATGGTACTGCACTGCACGGTCAACCAAAACACTTCATGCTTTCCCGATCACCGGAACCCCGGACTGTCAACCCGCACCTATCCGCTGTCACGCCGTGTGTAGCCGTCATTTTTCAGGCAATCTCAAGGACCATGACATCCGTAGTTTCGGGAAAGTCTGATAACGGTCTTTTTTTTGTTGAGCGCTGACCCACCGCGATCGCACTGACTATCGTTGACTAACGTTCCACTTACTAACGCTCGGATCTTGTCATCGTCTGAAAGCTTCAGTGGGCTTTACGGTGGGGATGGGGATTTCTATATAGAATTCCCGGGAAACTGGACCAGATTCCCATGATTCCAGTGACTCATTTAAAGCTCGCTATTGTTTTTCGTCTCGTCACATATTCACAGCATAATATGCCTTCACAATTCCCGGCTCCTACAGCGACTCCTCGCTACAGCTTCTTGGACGATTACAGCGAAGGAGCTCACCCGGCATTGCTCAAAGCTATTCTCGCCGGTAACACTTCTCAAGAAGCCGGCTACGGAGGCGACTCATACTGCGACCTTGCCAGGCAACGGATACGTCGGCACTTGGGTCGCGATGATGTTGGAATCTTCTTCGTACCCAGCGGGACATCAGCCAATGCCATCTCCATCGCGGCATGTCTGAGACCCCACGAAGCTGCCATTGCTGCGAGCTCGGGACATATAGTCACCAGAGAGACTGGTGCAGTGGAAGCCAGCGGGCACAAGATCATTAATGTCGCGCCTGTCAATGGCAAGTTGACGCCTCAGAGCATCCAGAGGGCGGTGGATGAGAATTGGCACTTCCCTCACATGGCAAAGCCAAGACTAGTTTACATATCCAATGCGACGGAGATTGGGACGATATACAAGAGAGACGAACTTGCTGCAATCAAGCAAGTCTGTGAACAAAACCAGCTTATACTCTTCCTCGACGGCGCACGCATCGGCACAGCAGTAGCGTCAAAATCAAACGACATGATGCTTCAAGACATCCTGGAGCTGACAGATATCTTCTGGATCGGAGGCACAAAGAACGGAGCGTTGCTCGGAGAAGCCGTGGTTGTCAAGGACGCTCGTCTCGCGACCGAGTTCGAGTTCTACGTCAAGCAGCATGGTTCACTGCTCGCCAAGAGCAGAATCATGGGCGCGCAGTTCGCCGAACTGTTCAGAGAGGACCTCTACTTTGACCTCGCGCGGTTGGCTAATTACTGCGCCGAGACATTGTCGAGCGGTATTGCAGCAGCCGGGTTCTCTGTTCACGCGGTGACGGAGACGAACCAGGTGTTTGCGGTACTGCCCATGAGCTTGATCAAAGTCTTGCAAGAGCACTTCATCTTTTACGTGTGGGAAAAGCGAGGGGATGATGAGGCTGTGGTGAGGTTGCTCACAACATGGGCGACGGAAGCGACAGAGGTCGAAAAGTTTGTCGGTTTAGTTCAGGGCTGGTCCGCTGGAGCTGCCGAAAGTCGAATTTAATATTACACAAAAATGAAGAATACCAATTAGAACATACCCTACTTCAGCGTTTCAATGGCCTTTCCAACATCGGGAATCTCAGAGGCAGTCGTGGCTGGACCACCCCACGTAACCTGACCCTTCCCGTCAACAGCCCACGCTCCGGAAGTCTGCCATCTGTTACCGCTCTCAGTAGGCCTGTTGGCGATTCCCTCTTCACGAGAGAGCTTGAATACATCCGACAGCGCCCAGGGGCTCAGTACATGCCAGAAACTCGATGTGCCGAGTCCCCATTTAGCGTACACGTCGCGCTCTTCGTTGGCGATGACTTGCACCGGGTTCTTGTCGCCGGGGCCGCCGACTTCGGACAGCCATTTCTGCGTGTGCGACTCTGACGAGTGAGAGACGGCGATAAAGACGATTTCGGGATGCTTCGATGCTGCTTCGCGGAGCGTGATGAAGGTCTTCTCGGCGACTGGTGGGATGTGAGTCTCACCGACGATCCTACAGGACGGATGCCCACCCGACGTCTGGAGCCATTGACTTACATGGGCATCCACAGTGCCGCAGGAAAGCGATTACAGCGGGCTTACCATCCTTGGGTAGTTGGAGCTGGTCGGTGCTTGGGGCCGTGTCGCCCGCTTTTGGTGGGCTGGACAGGGTCAACGATGTTGGGGACATCCATGACGTGAGCTCCTGCATGAAAGACATGGTGCAGCTGAGTTCTATAAGTACGGACGTTGTAATTGGGACGATGTTGTTGAGAGTATGTGTAGTCCTCAAGAATGAAGGACTGCAGTGTCCATGCCGGTATTGGACTTTGAAGAGAACGACAGCGCTACTCCATCACGTCATGGTTTGTCATCACTTGACACCATTCAGACTAGGCCGATGCTTGCGCCGGCCGGAGTGGAGTAAGGGGATCTCGGCCGAGTCCGTGGTTGGTTTGATGCGGAGCTGTCTTTTCAACATTCAAGTTCAACACGTGAATATTGTCACAAAAAGTGAGTGCGAAGAGTTCAGCTCTCTTAGACTGGCGGTTGTATGGGAAGCTCTGTTACGAAGTACACGACCATACGAACGCAATGGAGATAGTTTTCCGAGACTCCAGGGACCAGGGAGATAACCAATACCATTTCGGCGCCAGCAAGAAAGACCGAGGAATACTTCAGATATCGGCAATGCCAAGAAATCAAGCAAGCTTGGTACTTGAATGCAATGCAGTATCTATCGTCGTTTTCTCGGAGGGCCCTCGTCGATCTCGAACACAGGCTTGCGCTTCTTGATGACCTCGAGTGCTCTCCTCGACATACCGGACGGAGCTGCATCTTGCTGCGCGCTACGTTCTCCTTTCTCTAAATCTTGCTCCTGAATCGCAACACCATCTGTGCGTTTGACGTTTCTGTCTAGCGGGTAGGCAGCCGGCAGAGTTGATTCATCTGAGGCAATTACCTCTTGCCATGTCCTGGCTATCTTCCTCATGACTTTTTCGTCCTTGCGACGTCTAAGATCCGCCTCCAGTCTACTCAATTGCCGCACCTTTGAACTACTTGCCTTACTCTCCGGTTGCTTGCCCTTAGTGTGACTAGTACAGCTGATTCGATCTTCTTGCTCCTCGAGATTCATGGCGAAGCTGGGCTGATTGACCTCGTCAAGTTGATTGATCATGTTTTGAAGAAAGGTTGCCGTTGGAGTGGGTTCGAAAACTTCTTTCGTCTCGAAGACTTCTTCCTTTGAAGTTTCCTTAGCCTTTTCTTTGGTATCAATGTGAGGAGCGATCTCGTCCTCTGCAGGAGGTTTCGGAATCTTTCGAGGGCGGTTGGCCCAGATAGGCATCTTATACCGGGCTAGGAAAGGGGTCAATAGCAGTTCACCCAGACTGATCACAAGACTCTACTTACGAGCAACCTTTTTCCTTGGGTCCCAGTTGACAATGCGTCTACCATCCCCTTCGTTCTTTTGCTGTACCAGAATAGCACAAATGAGATTTTCGCAATGGGTATCCAGGTACGTTCTCAACTCCTCATCCGCTACGATACCTCCGAGGAAAGGTTTGAACTTTGAGTAGATGGGGTTGAATGATCCGTAAAGCATCGCAGCTGTGTTCTCACGAGTTAGAAACTTGTGTGTCAGACCTAAAGAACAGTGTGGAGGATACTCACACGTTAAATCGTAGACGAAGCCATTTGAAGCCACAAATGCGTCGTACTGAACATCGCAGCTCTCATCGGTGTGTCCATCAAACATTCTGAGTTCCTCCGGCTCAATTTCCGGGAGTCCAAGGCCTACGTCCTTAACGGTCGCTACAATGTAGCCTCTGAGACAAGCAAAGCGCATGAGGGGCCCGTTCTCATATTCTTCTGCTTGCAGAGCCTCTGTGGCGTCGAGTCCAAGGTAGGGAGAAAGAGCATCTGCGAGGTCAAGAAACTCTCCATGCTCCTCTGAGTCTCTGAGAGCTGCACCATCAGAATGTCAGTCTATTTTTCAAGAGGCTGGTTTCGTAATGGTATCATCCAAGCTCACCTTTCACTGAGTAGACCTCCTTGCCAAACCTGATCTCATGTGGAAGCACAGGCCTGTCATCGGCAAGACTTTCTATGTCATCGTCTACATATTCTTGTCGCTGCTCGATCAAATTGCCAATGTACAACTCCTGAAGACCTTTGAGAACCGTGTTGCGATTCGTTTGGTGGTATTTATTGAAGAGATCTGTAATATCTCGTCCACCATTCTCCACCAAACACTGGAGCCCTCCTGGATGTGTTTCGGCATAGTCTTCCTTACGATTAGCCATCACCCTTCAGGTTCTTTAGCCTTGGCCACCTCTTTACTTACTGGTGATATTGTAAACCTTATTCTCAATCACAACATACATCCCTGTCTCTTCGAACTCATGTCTTCTCAGCGACTGAGGCGTGAAGGTTCTGACAGAATGCTTATTGGCAACTGTGCCTGGAGTTTTGGCCAACATGCCAACCCGCCAAGGCGTCAGAGACTTCTTGATCTCTTCGAGAGAATACCCATCTTGCAGTAGTTCAAGAGATGGATCTCCACCTGAATTATTCGCCAAGAGTCTTCTTAGTCCCGGCTCCGATACACACTTCAAGTCTGTCTGATGTCAGCGATCAGTCACTGTGCACTGTATCTGCAGTCCCACATACAAGTAATATCAAAGACGTCGTTATGTATGCGGATCCACAATGGCTCTCCGCCCGTTCCATCACACTGAGCAATGTCATCTCCCCGCAGGACGCGAACCACTCGACCCAAGGGCAAAGAAGGTATGTCGGCTTCGTGGAGACACCCCACTCCATCATCAGTCAACTGAGTGCCGTAGAATGTGGGCTTGGTGAACTCAGGCAGTTCGTCCTCATCAAGCTCAAGAGATCGACAGATGGCAGAACATTTGTGAACATCCAGGTGGTGCCCATTCTCGACCAGAATAAGCTCATCTCCGATTAATTTCGCATGATCATACAGCTCAGCCACTGTGTAGTATGGTAGCTGATATCGCTGATGACTCTCACCCGGCTTTGAAGGCACAGTAAAAATTCCAGCCTTCGCAAAAGCCGGCAAGTCCAAGGAGGGGTGTTTTGCCGGGTCTTCTCCGTGAAATATTTCGGCAGCTCTGTCCCCACTGTACTTGTCTGGAGAGTTCCCAGAATTCTCACCCGCCCAATGAAAGTCCAATAAGGAAAGTATCCTACAATCGTACGTTTGCCCAGGGTATTGAGGCACTGAAAAGCGGAAGTCAAGCCACGAGGTGTAGCCGTTCGCAAAGTCGGCATCCAGTTGGGCTCTCAAGCTTGTACATTCGGCTACAAAGGCGTCTCGCAAACCGGGTGGCTCTATGCAGAGTGATGCATATGTGTTGAACGCGGTCTCGGCTAGATCAATGCAGCTGTGGCGATCACTACGTGCCAAATACGGATCGTTGGGATCTAGCAAGTGTCGCCTTTGTAACTTGATCGGAGGGTAGAGCCATCGCTCTCTGACTGCTGTCTCAATCTGTACCTGAATTGCGTCTTTCTGTGATTGGCTGAGGAGGAGACTTTGGGTTATAGTCCAAGGGTTCGACAGCAGTTGCTTTGGCTGTTTCGCCGATATGACTTCCTCTACTCGTGCAGGCAGCGAGGCTTGCAAGAGAAACCCTATAGCCCGCCAGAACCACTGCGACTTATTCTCATCATAAATGCGAGCTTGAAAGTCTCGTTGCGAAAATTCGTATTCGAGTACGCCATATTGATTGTAACCCGTGCATAGCGGGTGTATCAATAAACCGGCTAGGCGATCTGTGTCAAGTTCGTGACGATGGTTCCTGCGAACTAGCGGAACTTGCGTAAGACGTGAAAGTCTGTGTCGAGGATCGACCTGGCTGTAAGGCGTCATCTGCCACATTGCGTATGTGTCTTTGAACCACGGACGCATTCTCTGATACTTGAGCCGCCTACTCTGTAAACTCCGCGCTGACATCTTGAGCGCATTAGCCTGATAGTTTCGAGGGACGAAGTCTTCCTTGAACCGAGCCGACTTTTCGATAGCCCAGATCCAAGGTTGATAAAAGCCTCGGTTTCCGTTCTCCCTCGTGACCTCGAGCATTTTAGGTGCCTTCAGGCTTGAATAACCATACTTGGAAACGATCTGAGTCCAGAAAGGCTCGGAAGAAAGGGAAGTATGCCAAAGTGATGACAGAGGCCACCTTGTTTCGATGGTGGGGCTATCCAAAAGAAAGTCATAGGTAAGTGTAGGATCAGATACGTAAGGAAACCTGTTGATGGATAGAATCAATGGCGCATAGTTTGCGCTGAGGAAGTTTCCATCCCGTTTGGGGACAAGTCCAAACACAGTGCCTCCAAACGCATGCTGTTCAAATGACCACCCGAGCTCGCATTGGTGTTCCTGTGGGCCGAACTGGCAAGAACCATTCTAATCAGCAGAACTGACGAGTAGATTATTCAGATAACTTACCATCTCAAACCCATAACGCGGGATTCCTAGTTTCTGTAGCAGAATCTCACTGCTTAAAGTGTGAAAGCCGATCACATGCTGTAATGGGTGTGTCCCAGTGTTAGTCGATCCTGATAGAGGTGTCCTCAAAGAAACACCCAAAATTGGTGAGTGGTTACCATGAGCTCGTGAACTAGCTGTGAAAAGGAACGCATTCGTCAATAGTAAGCACCTTAGAAGACTCGCGAGGTCGCAGACTTACAGTGTCTGCAAGACACACCAGCGCCGCACTCTTGGAAGATTGAGTGGCGTCTGCATCCAGAAGCGTCTTTATCCCAAGGATGTTGACGAAGACCGTGATTGGCCCTTCCGATAAATCGTATGGTGCCGTCAATCCCTTGGTGATTCCATCCGGCTGATAGGAGTTCAGGGTTGTTTTGTCGTTGAAAGTCCAAAATACTCTGTTTAAAAGGGAAGGACAGGACAACAGCTGGATCAGTTCTTTCGCAGGTTTGCGACTAGCAGGAGATGATTTCATTCGCCAAATTCTACCAATCTTAGTTGAACCTGACAGGAGTGTCGTATCATGGCTTTCAATGTTTTCCGGGATGAGCAGAGATTGTAGCCTGGAATGAAATGCACAATGTTAGCTCTGTTTTCATTCATGCCCTGCCTTCCTCTTGCTTATAATGTGTAATTACCAGTCTCCTTCGAGCGATTTCCGCAAGATGTTATCGGCGATTTGTATCGCCTTTCTGAGAATCCCCCAGATTATCGGATCGTGCGCGCTCCAGAGATGAGACCCGGACCAATTGGTTGAGGAATTGGGGGGCGCAGTGAAGTCAATCATCCAACGGTCTTTTGACCAAACAGGCAGCCAAGACGACTCGTCGACTTGTATCTCATTTCCAATCATGGCTTGCTCCTCACCTGTGACAGTATAGGCTTCTGTCTTTGCCAGCACCGCAGCTTCCCAGGTCCGCAGCCCCGAGAGACATGAAAGTTGCTGTCGTTCCGAAAGGAGGAGGTCATCCAGTTCTGGCGGAGACGGCTGTGGAATCGTGTTGTGTGGCGGTTCAATGATCTCGAGCGTCTGCGGGTCAATCGAGGGGAAGATTGGGTCCATCCATGAGAGGCCACTCTGGCGCAGCGGGTGTGTCTCGCCAACGCCATAATACCTTTCCCAGCGACTTCCTGAAGAATCAGGCATTCTGAGGGGTGCTTAGCATGCGAAGAAATGAGTGATACCGGAGACCAGCCTGCCTCTGAGTTCAAAACAATTCCGAGTATTGAGTGGGCAAAGAAAAGTCAGCCGAGAGGTCGGAGATTGATGTCAATTGATTACCGAGTAAGCAGTCTTGAAGCTCGTTCAATGAGGGCATGAAGTCGAAGTGGGAGACTTGCAACAGGAAATAGGTGGAGCTCAATCTTTCAGAGATCGGATCAGACTGAAAACAGGACCGAGAAACGCAAAAGCTTCCCAATCGACTGAGAACAATTAAGTCGAGCGGTACAATCTCAGACTGGGCCGAGCATCATAACCGAAAAAGATGAGCACGAACCCAAAGAGTCGTAAGACTTTGGTCTTTGGCACAAAGGGCCTATTCAATGGATATTTCGGCAAGGGGTCATGCTGCTTTTTGTTGCGCCAGTGGAGTCCATGGCCAAGACCCTGGTCCGTTGCCGGATTCAGCCACATGGCAGTGCGTACTTCTGCTATGTTTCCAGAACAATGGAGTGAAGATGATTCGGATTGTTCCGGGTGTGCCTTGAAGGGATCATGGGCGTGGTAGCTAAGATTAACTTGCGAGGCGCATTGATTTCAGAGTAGAAGAGAAACTCTCAATTGATATTACCGGTCTGGTAGGGCCATAGACGTCGTGCGGAACCTCGCGTAAGACGTTGGTCGTGATACAGCTTTCCAAAGTGCTTCTAGAGCATCCCAGAAGTGTCACTTTTTCGCGTTGGCCATCAAAATGGTATTGGAATTATGACCCATCCTTAGAATGTGGCAGCGTTTGATACTTTGAGGAGGCCTGGAACATGACTGTCTGGCTCTCATGTGAGAAAATATGGCCGGAAAGTGTGCAAGCCAAAATTCGAACACAAATTGAGTTATGAAATCTCGAGTACACCCTCAACAAGCTTCTACCAAGTCATCATTCAACCCATTTCTGTTCCCTCATCAATTCAACCCCATTTTTTTGCTTGCGCCATTGCCATCATCATCGATACATGTACAAGTCCTTCCACTCCCATTCTTGCCTTGGCTTCTCTGCTTCTCTTGGAGCTGTTTCGCTTAAGCCTTCAATCCCAGACGAAGGACCACTAGCAGAGCCACGAGATTCTTTGACTACCTTCTTGTACGGCCGGACCGGAGTCGGCGAGCTCTTCCGTTTCACGCCTGCAGCTACTTGTTCTGGCAGTGTAAAACGGCTCGTAGTAACAGCTTTGATGCTCTTCTTCTGTACCTTAAGCTGCCCATTCTGCTTGCGTTTCGTTCCAGCCACGTCCTGGATTGGTTGAACAATCTGGTTTGAAGCACTAGTCGCATTGCCCTTTTTAGCAGCTTGAGCGAACGACACAGCAGGTGTGACTTTCGAAGATCCATCACCTTTCAAGTCAGGTGAATCTTCGGGGATCGGCCTGAAAGACCTTTTCCAATCGAAATCAGCGACTTGATTCGGACCATGCTGTGCTATAATTCGATATTGGAAGTCTGACCACAGCCATCGCTTCAGTTCCTGGTCTTGTAATGAGGCCGAGAGCGTTGTTCCGGCACGAGCTTTCAAAAGCTCATTGAACCGGTCAGGCTTTCCATATCTAAGATACGCTGGTAGAGTTTAGTCACTTGCGCAGACAATCATTGCCGACGGAAATACTCACAAGTCAAGCTGTATATGTACTTGCCATCAGAAACGTAAGATTCATGGAAGCCCCAAGGCTCAACTTTGCCGTCCATGCGCCCCAACATCTGATCATCCATAAAAGGCAGTGTGTCTATTGGCGCGACAACCTTGGCGACAACAAACCACTTTGTATCAAATAGTGTGCAAAGTATTCTAGGCGGACTTCCTATGTCCATTTGGGCTGTCACATCCTTTCCCCAGTATCCTTCAAGTTCTTTGGATGCCAGAAGACTCCGGACTCCCTCTAAGACAATTTCTGACAGCATTGAAAGGTTCGCTAGGTGACCAAAGTCAGTAGGAATTTCATTTCAGTCTGAACCCAATGTTTATCTCACCCTTTCGGCCGAAGACTTGATTTCGGATTACAATTTGATCCGGGGATATGACGCCCGGGCTTTGCTCAGGGACGATCCGACCAACTTGCAACCTTTCAAGATAGACATGGGTAGTGACACCAAGGAAACCCGTCGGGGATTGATGGTACTGCTCAAATTCACGTGTACAGTCTTTTCCGGCGACGCTTTGCAGAATCTCCATACCACCAGGATGAAGTTTCATGAAGTCTGTTTGATCAGCATAGAGTATTCGACCTGGATCTTTGACACGTACCGAACTTACCTGTAAGATCTATTACCGAATCCCCTCGGAAGATGGTGTATATCCCTGCCTCTGTGTAAACGTGCCACTTGACTTCGTTCAACGTGAAACAGCGTAATCGGTAAAGGCTGTGCCTCTCAAGCTCCTGCGTCCTGATTCCAATCTGATAAGGTCGAAGGAAGTTGACGATAACATTGGGATTAAATCCTAAATTGACTGCCCTGATGAGAGGGTTTTCCTGTCGTACCGCCTTAATAATCACCAGTAAATGATGCATGTGTTGTGGTAGTTGGAAGTCTTAAAGATCAGCGTATGAGCATGTGTAGAAGCCTCGAGAATTCCAAGCCAAGAAAAAACTTACTTTTCAGATCAGTTGTCAGATCAAACACGTGGTTACCAAAGGCTACGCATGACAAGCGGTCTCTGTTGTAAGCCAGTCTGATATCTTCCGTGCGCATAAACCGCATCACTTGTCCAATGGGCCCATTTTTCATACACAATTTGCGGGTCTTCTCGTTCATGTCTCCCGTGCGAAGCACTCTGTTTAGGACTGGACCGGAGGGATCTGGTCTCATTGTCAGTTTTTCTCGAGTTGCAGCATCCCACCCATGTTCCGACGACAATATTCCACTGAAGTCGTAGATCAAATGCCTGTCATCACCGTCGGCTTTGTGGACAAACCACTTGACTCCGCCACCGACGCGTTGGTGATCACCAATCTCGCCTACATGGTAGTGGCGAAGCAGAGGGGCGATCTCAGCAGATTTGGCTTGCGACGGGACTGGCGCTTGAGCGATCGCTGGTCTCGCGACTGCCCACGACGGAAGATCGGCGTCGTCAAGATCATTCCTGTTCAAGGGAAGTCTTTCAACCTGCGATGCTCCGATAGGGTAATGCATCTCTCGATGGACGTGAGTGGGCAAGTCGTTGTAATTGTAAGTTAACCACCCATGGTCATAGGGGGATTGATCCATCATTCTCCTTATATCACGCCAGTCATGCTCGAAACCCTTAGCCACCTCGGGTGACACATTTCCGAGCACTTTCCATCGTAAGAACGACAGTTTGGCGTTTTGCATGCACAGCTCTTTGTCGTGGCTTGGGGTATTGGAGTTGTGCAGGTAATTGACCGTCGCTACTGATGTTTTGCTTCCCTGGCCAGTAGCCAGGCCAATGAGCTCTTGGCCTCCAGCAGCTTTGGGTATGCTCATTCTTTCAGGATGCAGTGGTCTTGAGGTCGGACGACTGGATGGCGTAGGCTTCTTCCTGACGGGCAGCGTTGCCAGCCACAGATATGCGTACGCCTGGAAGAGGAACCTCGATGTCGTTCTTTGGTAAGGCCTGAATTTGGCGACATCGGCACTATGGTTATATGGCCACAAGACGCTCTTGATATCATGCCGAATGTCAGATTCGTGTGTGTCGTGATGGGATTTAGACGAAAACCCAATGTCGGCCAATCTTGATCGCAGTTGAGTCTCGGCATAAATCGTAGTATGCCATTTGGTGTATTCTTCCTTGTACCATGGCCTCAGTCGTCGGAGCTCCAGTCGTCTTAATCTCAAACGCTGCGCAATCATTCTCATACTAAGATCAAGGCGGCCGTATCCCGAATAAGGGGGGTCAAGAATCCTGGCTCGTGAGGTTCGTGCGGCGTCTTGATAATGGCTCTCCCAAAACCGTTCAGAAACACAGACCCCCTTGTATCTCAGTGCCTTGTATCCGTATTTTCGCACATGCGTCTCCCAGAAGTCGGACGTTGTCATCGCGCAAAGAACGATGGCAGGTATGCCGGGCTTATATTCTCGAAATGGTTCCGTGAGAGGCCCTTTATCGTAGGTATCCATGTGACCGAAGCTTGAGACGCAGAAAGCTGGCCAAGGGGCACGTATACCGAAGAGGGTATGACGATCATTGTGGGGACCACCGTAGATGTCCTTCAAGGAGAATCCAAAGAATGACATTTCCCAAGAAATGCCTGCCTCTGCATACCTTTCTTCGTCCCAGAACTTCACTCGCGGCAACATAAGCAAGAGTTTGCGCGACAGAGGTGTCAACTTGTACTTACAACTTCGGTTGCCAAGAGGGGCTCCTTCGGATGCTTATCGAGATACGATCTGTGCATGTGGCCAGATATACCATGCTGTAGTCTTTGTTATCAGTAGAGCTACCTCGCCAGAAGGAGATCGTGGCATAATACCATTAACTCATGCAGTATCTAGCCAAAGTAGACTGGTTAATACCGAGAAATAACGGAGGAAGATTGGAATGAAGATATAGCTCACAGTCTTGGTCACTAGAAATGCCGCCTGGCGGCCTTCAGGGTCCTGGAACTTGATGTTTCGGAACAACGGCTGGAAATACTCGATACCAACACGCATCCACTTGAGCTGCCTCCCCTCCTTGTCAATGTGCCTCATCGTCAATCCAATAGCTGCGGGCCATTCCTCTCGAAGAAAGAATCCCCAAAAGAAAGTGTCGGCGATGTCGTCAAGGACTTTTCGAGCTTCTGCTGGACTAAGACGGGATTCGGGGCTGACCGGCTTGACGCGGATGATGGTACCCTTTCGAGGCTTTGCATTCTTGGACCCTACCATGACATCCCGTCGAATTTCATGGGAGTCCTGCTTGAGAAAACTTGCCAACCTAGCGGATCTTGAGCGTCAGTGAAATGCAGATGTGTTACAAATCCTTCCCCAACCGGAGGAATCAGGCCTCTGACTATTTTCGTGCGGGTAACGTGAGGACACACCATTCATGACTGACCGCTTCTGTCAAAATTCTATTCGCAATCTCGAGAACCCTGCTCAGCTTTGCCCAGGTGACGTCGTCGTCAATGTCGATTGAAAGCCCACTGGGGTCGGGGTGCTTGTAGCTTGACCATCTCTCTCTTCGGAAGATCTTGAACCACTTTGTTTCATCCACTTCGACAAACTCACTGGTTGCCCAAGATACATATGGATACAGTGTCAGTCCATCCATAAAACTTGACAGTTTCTCGCGTGGATCTTTATCAACAAACAGGTCGCTTTCGTTTTCAATGGCACCTGCCAGCTCCGACACGCGGCAGGCTGGTCCATATGCATCAATGTCTTGCAGAGCTCCGTATTCTGACGCTCGTAGCCCCCCAAGGGCTCTCATTTGCAAAGTCTCGCGGTACAGAAGCCTGTCGATTGTCGCAGGGGGTGGTTTCGGTAGTGAGTTTTCGTCGTTCTCGAAGGCCTCCCTAGTTGTATCCCAGTCGGGATATCGTATCGACCATATGTTCGGTTCGGGGCTGTCACGAGCCATTGTGTCGTTGAATCGCGCAACTGGAGGGATCGTTGAGGCACAATGGATGGAAGTATGACCTTACGCTGGGACTTCCCGGTACGTCCTCATGAGGAAATGAGGAAAGCAGAGAAAAGGAAAAAGTAAGCGTAGAAAAGATTGGAGCGCTTCGAGGTCTTTGGCATTTTGGATGATGTATGATTATTTGAGTTGGTCCAAAACTGGACCTCGACATTTCAGTTTTCGGAAAATTGTACAGGGGCGACAACCATGTTGTCCGGACTCCTTGGGCGATGGCAGAAAGACTCGTGAATCAATCGAGGACAATTGGTCAAGGCTCGGCTCATCAATGACCCCTTGAGTAATGTTTGTGCAAGCGGCTGCTCATAGATGTCCCTCCCAAACCGCCACGCAAGGGGGGACTCTATAGACAATGGAGAGAGTTCGTTGTGCATGGATCATGCCTTTGTGAGCAGCATCATAATCATGGGTAACTCCCAAGGGATAGGGACTGAAGATCCATTATGGGCCTTGCGATAGAACATTCTGTTTGTTCAATCTTACTGCGTGACTCAAACATGCAGATTGAATGAATGCATCATGCCCCCGGGACAATGCTTGAGAATCAAATGAGTCTGTGGTACGATTATGGCAGAGACCTCTGTTCAGTCGGCTGAGTCCAACATGTAAGGTTCGTCTGGCGGAAGACCTGAGACACGTGAGCCTGGTGTTGAGAAGGATGGTGTTCTTGAGGCAGAGTGTCACGCAAAGAAGCATGAAATGGGGTAAAGTCTGAACAACTGGCGATTTAGGGTCAGTAACTAGGGAGGCCGCTCTTCGATTTCGACTTGAAGTGGTACCAAGGTTGAAGAGCAACTTCGTGTTGTGTCTATCACGCCGTTGTGCGGCTTGCCATGTATGTTTGTTCCCAGACCTGCAATCTACTTCAATATGTTCAGCGTGCCAACTAGACCAGCCGGTGGCCCCGGTCCGCAACTGAGCGAAAACGAATACCTGGACAGATCGAATGAGAATGATCATTAGCCCTGGTCACGAAATTGCAACGTCTATTCCGGCAAGGCTTGGTTTGCTCATACGAGACGAGACGAGACGCATCATCACTCCGTGGGTTGACAGGCAGTACACTTAAGTACTCGGTGTTCCTCGGAGAATTGGGCTCTAGTTGCTATCTTCCTTAAACTTTAGATTCTTCTCTATCAAGATCACAAAACCCAGCAGCTAAGACTTCGTTTTCCTTCGCAAGATGCGCTTCGCTCACCTCGTCAGGTTTGCTGCAGTGATGTCGCTCACCTTGACTGCTACAGCAGGCATCGCAGTCAGGAGCGCAAATGCGACGGAAATTCAAGTCTCTTCAACCGACAACTCCACTCAGGATTTCGAATCCCTCCGGGGTGGAGCCTCAGCCACCTGTCACTCATTCACGATTAACCCGCGCTACTTCACCTTGTTATACGCAACCTGTCGTGACCACCTGGGCTTCTGGAAGATGGGCCATCTCGACTTGAACCTTTGCCTAGCAAATTCTTGTGGCAACCTTGAGGGTCGCGTAAGGTAGGTCGCTAGTTAACAGCGAATCCGTTCGCTATAAAGACAGTGAATTGTCTTTAGGCTAATGACACCTATGTTTGGTAATCAGAGGACGATACGCGGACAGTTGCTCAGCAAGGACCTGTTCAATCGACGGGCTCACCTTAAAATGCAAATGCAAAAACTGCTACGGCAGATGGAGCTGGAGTTGGACAACTTCCCTCTCGCCTAATTTTTCTTGGCATCTGCTGTTAGTGAATGAGTGAGCCTACCACCAAATTACTAACAGCCGAAAACTCTTCACCTCCCCTTGCCGGAGCCCGCATCCGCGATGGCCTCACAGCCGCCGTCGGGCACCGGACTGATGTCGGCCGACCAAGCCGACCCCGAACCAGGCTCCGGGACACCTCCGGAGCCGAACCCCACCTCAAGAGCTAAGCGACGCCGCGACGCCGAGGCACAGCCGACCCGGCCCAGCCTAACGGGAAGCCAGCTTGATGCCACCACCGACGCCCCTACCTCGGCCGAGGGGCCCGCAGCCTCTACCGCATCTGCTCCGAGCGGATCTGCCACAGGGTCCGTCTTGACAGCCCTTGCAGAAGAAGCTAGACAGTACGAGGCACGGAAAGACGTCTTTCTGACCATTGCACGGTCCGTCGACAGCGTTGTCGCCAGCTTTGACGGTTCTAGAAAGCAGATCGCGAAAGAAGCCACTGCCTATGTCATTCAAACCCTCAAGAGACTGATCAATCACGAGACAAGCCCAATAGCGGCCCGGAGTTGGGCGGCTGTCGTCGCACCGATGGCGGGCAACACCACTGCGGCGACCCGGAGCGGCCAGAGCTGCCAGAGCTCTGCCCGCCCGAAGGCCACACTCCCCGCCGAGGATCAGCCGCAGGCGCAGCCGAAGGAGGACCTCCGCATCTTTGCCCGCGTCCCGGAAGAAAGCTTAGCGGCCGCTCGGAAGATCGCACCGTTCGCCGTACGACAGATCGTCTGTAAGGCCGTTGGCCTGGGGCTAGCGGACCTTCCCCACGTCTACCATATCAGCACAGGTTACTCTCTGAAGCCGCGAAACAAGCAAATACAGGAAAGACTACTTACAAGTAAGGCAAAGCTGGCGGAATGCCTCGGCGCCCACCAAGTCGAGACGCCTATCAAGTGGCACACATACGTTGTGCCGCGATGCCCAACAAAACTACACAGCATTGGCGGGGACGTCCTGGACCCAGCCACACTCGTTGAAGATGAGGTCTTCGCACAGACAGGACAGAAGCCTGTCCTTGCTCGACCGTCCCGCCTTGGGCCCAACCCAGTCACGAACGAAATATCTTGGCTCATATCATTCACATCAGAGGTCACGCCCTTCAGGCTCTTCAACCAAAGCGGCAGATCTCTGCCCATCAAAAAACGAAGGACGCTCATCCGACATGACCCCGGCTGCCAGGGCTACCACGCCAACCGGTTCTGCGGACGACGACCGACTTGCAGCAACTGCGGAAGACCTTCCGACTCACACGAAACGGGACCTTGCATGGCCAGGCCCCAGTGTCCCAACTGCTGCGGCCCCTTCCAAGCCGGCCACACAGACTGCCCAGCGAGGCCCTCGGTCGTAAACGGCGTCGTCTCCCTTCCCGGTCGAAAGGAGCGGGCTCGGATCCGGAAGGCCGGCCAGAAAGCATCGGACACTCTGTACAAGGCTACTCGATCCGACAGTAGCCAGGAGGCGGCAGGCGTCCCTACCTCCACCAGCCAGAACCAGCAACCCGGCGCCAAGCGCGCGCGCACGAGAACGCCCTCCGCAAGCTCGATCGTTTGCCTCGGTGACGGAAGCACTGACAGCAGCAGCATGGATGAAGACGAGGCGGACGAAGGCGAAGGCGAAGACTCCCCCGACAACACCTCCATCGACCGTCCCGTGCTACCCATGCCAAGCAGGAGCCAACGGGCAGCACAGAAGCCAAACTACAACGTCGCGAATGCCTACACCCACCTCGAACTCGACTCGGAGACGTAAGCCGAGAGCGGCGACCCCACGGATGCTACGCGTTGCGCAGGGCAACGTCGGAAAGATCTCCCCGGCGCACACGGCTTTCCTGCAGCTCTGCTGGGAGGCTCAGATAGATGTGGTCCTCGTCCAGGAACCCTGGACGGGCTGGAAGGACGGAAACGTGCAACTGAACACGCACCCGGGTTTCGACTCTTTCGTCCCGGTCGACTTCTGGGACAGCGAAGGAACCAGACCAAGAG